>NC_136903.1:34192602-34350102 GCF_949606895.1 Notothenia rossii
AGAGAGAGAGAGAGAGAGAGAGAGAAAAACAGCCATTAAGTTACTATTCAACAATCATCAAGTTTGCGTATGAAGTCAAATACCTACATTAATTTATTACCTTAAAAGTGTAATGTTGATGCAGGTAAATGGTAAGTTTAGGTTATTAGGCAAGAAGCCAGTACTGTATGAGAACTAAGCTGTTTAGCGCCTTACAATGGCGTTTAGTAGTGCACTAGCTACCAACGAATAGAGCATGGCACCGCAGTAGGATGTATTTTAAAATGCTAGCAGTGGGCGTGCTTACACTGACATTTAATATCAAGGTTTAACATTTTAGACAATCGGGTATATCGTTGCATTATCCCTTGACCCAAAGTCAGAAGTAACTTAATCATTAATGTGTTTCACTGCACTATTTTCACTGTCTCATGGCATATCAAAGTTTAGCTATTCAACTTAGCTTAGAATGGCGTTTAGCGCCGATCTATGAATGGTGAACACACGAGAGCAGGTGCATTTGCTAATGTAATGTAAATGATTATTATCAAGATTTAACATTATTGACAGTCGGATATAATTGTTACATTTCCCCTTTACCCGAAGGCAAAAGTTATTTCGAGCATTTCAGCTAAAACTATGTGTTAATATTAACAAATATACCTTGCACTGGCTGTGCAGCTGCGGGTGATGGTCTCGTAGATGAGTGAGCAAATTCGATGTGTTGCTCCCTTTCGCGGATACCTTCCGCCGGCATGTCCTGCACACGGGGGCACCGTCCTCCACCAGTTGCCCCTCGGAGTTTTTTAAATATCCAAAGTAGGACCACACTTCTGATCTTCTGCGCTTAGAAGGTGGAAAAATGGTACCATCGCGGCTTCCTTCTTCTGCTGCCATGCTTAAAGTGAGAGAGTGTGATAAAAGAACCTAGGACTAGTGGCGCCTGCGAACGTTCGAAAGTGTCACGTGTGTGGTGTAGAGCTCTAGTAACGCACATAGATAACATTATGTTTTGAAATGCAAAGTATTTAGCGCGGTAACAGTGTAATACAGTGTAACCGTGGGAGTATTAGGGAAATGAAAGCTCTCCCGGTGTAACGGTGTGCGGTAATTTAACCCACCGACATAACACCGTGTTTTGAAATTCAGAAGGTTATCTCACCGTCAAAATATTTTAGCGCGGTTACCGTCTACACCGGTAACCGTGACACCCCTATTGGATAGTTAACCAAAAATATCGTTTAAAGTTGGAGAGATACAAAAATATGCATAAATAAATGTTAACTAGGTAAAATACGATATGAATGAACAACAAAAATAAAATAAGCTACATTTATTTGTTATTGGCTATGGTAGGTTATTGGTTATGTTCATATACTTATTTGATTATTAAAATGTAAACCGATCTTTTTCATATGGGCGTTTTAGAGTTGTGCCCCCTAGATCAGGTTTCTAGTAATTGTGTGCTCAAAGTGCACCAGATTGAAGCATTTTATTGTAAAATGTTCAAAAGAATATCTTCCCGGGGGGGCAGACCCCCGGACCCCCAAGACGATGTGACGTCCACCACCCAATTCAAACATGTTCATACGATACTGAATACATTTGAAGCCATTTTGACGTATATTACCTATGTCAATAAGTTTCAGTTTTTGCAGTGTATTTGTCTTTTGTAGAGATTTTTCATTTATTCTTTACATATAAAATGTCACCTAAAATCTCACCTAGGGCAGCAAATTGTCTAGAACCGGCCCTGGTGCTAGGCCTCAATAGACTTTCTTGTGCTGACACATAGAAACAAATTGGCGGGCGCACTTCGCACGCACTAAAAAATTCCACGCGCTCCGCGCTCACATTATGCTGAGCCCGCGTGCCTTAGCACCGCTGCTATGACTCCATCCTAGGGGAAACACTGTATACAGTCTATGGCAGGGGTCGGCAACCCCTGGCATGCGTGCCAGCATTGGCACGCGGCACCGTAACCAGTGGCACACTAGGAATAAGTGGAATAAGTGTGCAAAATATTGAAATTGTATTTTCCGATCCTGAACGAGACCGCCGCCAGAGCGCGTCTCCCCGTTACCTGCAGAAGGAAGCCATGCATGCAACGCAGCCCCGCTCTCTTTATCTCCAGGTGACTTTCTGCCGCTTTCCTCCGTGGTGCAGTGCTGATCGTTTCACCACAGAGGAATAAAGCACTTCACTAATTGCAGTACCCATAAGGAACTGTACAAATGCCGCCGTTTTTGCGTGGCTGTGTATTTACCGGTAGTTGAAAGCCCAGTGGCGATCTGCTCATCTGTTATCGAAATAATACGCTACAAAGGGGCGGACTGGCCATCTGTGTGTTGAACTTTCTTTTCGGCTCCCAGACCGTAGTCGAGGAGGGCAGAATCAACAAGCTTCAGGTTCAATAACCAACTTTAAATAACCAACTTTAACTTAAATGACTGGAGAGAGGCGAGCTCTTCTTGGGAGGCCGTTGCATTTATTTAGCTGTTCTTCTGTTTCACAAAACACATCACAGACCTCTGTTTTTCCGCTTCCTCGTTTCACTTCCAAGAGCCTAATATCCTAACATGTGTGCTCTGGAGAATCACAGAACGGACGATCGTCCTTATTATTATGCCGTTTAAACCAATTATTTAAAGGTGTTTGTTAAATTCGGCATCATGTAAGTTGCGCTGACAGGTCCACACACTGCTTCCCCGCCCTCCTGCTGATAGTTCACGAGCGTCCAACACCTCAACCCCCCCCCCCCTCCCGTTGATAATTCTCGATCGTTGACACCTGTGGTTGGCACGCTGATAACAATTTTTTTTTTTAAATGGCACTTCATATCAAAAAGGTTGCCGACCCCTGGTCTATGGAATAAACCTTACATCCATGAGAAAAACATAGACAGTATCGGAACAACAATTGTGTTTCCACAGTCTTCTTAAGCTATTTATTCTCAAAACTTAAATCAAAAACATAGATGTGCATAGCTGATAAAGTAAAGTCTGGCACATTCTTTGGAATGCGAGGTTAAGAAGATAAAAAGAGTCACAACCAGTGAGAATACAGATTTCTTGTGGAGCCATCAAAGTGACTCATCTTCAGATAAAGAAGTGTATTGCTTGCCCTGTTTGGGACTGAATGACTGTGCTTCAGAATGGATGGTGGCTTACAAAGTTACTGCATATTTGTATTTCTGCTTTTCTTGGCCAAACCTCTGAATTAAACCTTCCGATTGTCAGACATCAGATTGGTCTCCAGCTCCTTCCCTCTCTCCAGTACTTTCCCCATTGACATCCACACATAGTAGGAGAGAAGGGGGTAAATTGAGCCAGTGGGTAAATTGAACCCCCCCCTGTACCAGGCAACGCCTTATAGTTGTAATCAAGTTACCAGAAATTATGCAAGCTCCACCCATTTCTCATTGCCTGTGAAAAATAGATACTCATTGTGGTCTGGCAAGTAAACATTTTTACAAAAATGTTTTTTGCTTGTCAAAGTAAATTTTCTAGATGTCAGCTATATCGGCTGTCATGTCAAAATAAAAGTATCCAGGTTTAAACACATATATTGTGTATGTTGATGTGTTGGCAGCGTATTAAACCATGTGAATCATTAAGCTAAAGATACTCTGAATTTTAATGCTAGGCTATTTTTTCTAAAATGGTGGCTATGGGGTAGGGTGAACCATGGGCCTTGGGGTAAGTTGAGCCAGTTTTTCATGGAGAAATGAATGAAAGTATGCAAGTTGATATTAAGAGCTCATTGTAGACTACATTTAAAGTTGAATTTACCCTGTGTTTTATTGATAAGATATATGAAATTGTATCACCATTTGTATGATTACTTTTCCTTTTAACATGTTAAAAAAAATCATCAATTCAATCGAAATGTATATTACAACTATTTGAAAAACTAAGCATGTATTTGGTTTGTTATTTATTTGTTATAGTTAACTTTAAGATGTGTTGTAGGTATGCCCAGGTTTTGAACAGGTATGCCCAGTGTGAACAGTGGTTCAATCAACCCCCCGACCTGGATCAACTTACCCCTACACTGGGGCAAGTTGAGCCACAACACTTTTTTTTTTAAAGAAGTAATATTTGAACTTTCCTTGATCAAATATGAATTATTATCATTGCCATTGATAGGAGACATCCTGAATTATAGGTGTGTGTTTTCATTTTACTAATGTGTCATTTCTCCTTGCTTAGAGGGACAGCATAACTAAAAAAATGGCTAAACTTACCCCAATCTCCCCTATGTGTGAAAGCGGGGGGAATGTTGAAGGAGCCCTCAGCTTCTGTGTGTTTACTCTGCCTCATTCCTCACGTATTACATTAGGCTAGTGGATTCAATTCCTTACATGGCTGCACACAGCCCGCGGCCATGAAAACACAAACTTTAACCACACGCTGTAGTTAACGGTGTTTCTTTTGAATGCGTTTAGGATACGTTTAATGCCTGATACAACTATACATTAGCGCTAAACTTGTAAGCTATCTAAGATGTGTGTTTGTAGACTATTATTGTTAACTTGTGGGAACTGTTTCTACACCTTTAAGACTAATGTCGGATATTAGTTAACATAGGCTATGGACTCTATCCATGGACTTAAATCAGATATTTATTCTTGACTTCACGTTATTTAGCTTACGTTAACGTTTACCTTCTTTCGCCTTTTTCCTTCTTGCTAAAGTTTCCTCCAAGTTTGCCCAGAAAAGAGTCATCTTTCTTTCTGGAGGACGGGATTTGGGCGTCGGGGACTTCGGATGAGGACGGGGACTTCTGAGGCGAAGAAGCCATCGTCTTCACGATGGTTTAATCCGGGACAGGTAATACAAAGTTATCCGAGTTGGTGTGAGAGTAAAGTTGTTTGGAAGTCAAGGGGAAAAAAAAAAAAATCACCGTCCACTCCCTAAAGCGAAACGGAATTCCACATATTTTCTCCGAAGTTGGCTTGAGAGTGTGGCCCCTCCTCTGCGGAGGAGGACCGGTGAGAGTCCTCTTGCTACTGGCTGGTGGCCAGGGGGAGCGGGAGCTCCGCTGCTCCTCTCCGGAAAAGAGGATCAGCGGCCGGCGAGGGGTGTCAGGACTGGAGCAACGTAAGGGACCCAGAAGGTGGAACTAAAGAAAATGTTACGCCACAAAAGGCTGTGCTTTGCAGTAGATTGCTAAAGGGTAGCCTATGCCTACTATACATGAGTATAGGCTATAAGACGACTTGAAAAAATTGGCAATTGTCACTATAATTCAACTCATAGTGGCACATTACACAACACAAAGACTTTAAACTAATATGCATATTAATCTGATATTAATATATAGTAAATAGCCTACACCTTTTTTACCCTTTACGATTTTTAACCCTGTGTTAGTAGTGGAAATGTTGGCGAGGGCTATAAAATAAACCCCTTTTTAAATTCAATGTTAATTGTATATTACACATTCCTAAAAACCCTATTTTCTTTTTGTTTAAAAAAAAAAAAGAAGAAGTCTCAGAGATGCATGCCTGAAAATATTATAATAAATATGCTATAGTACAAAATGAAGAACCACCAAAACATTTATTAAAAATAAATAACTTGTTTTATTGAATTATTTTCCAAAGAAAAGAATACTAGAATTATTCAAAAGTACATTTTAGTAGAGTTTTGTAGGTTAGCCAACAGGGGAAAATGCATTTAAGAAGTGATTGTGTTAGCACTTCACAATATAACACTGAATGTAAATGACGTAACAAAGTTGCCTTAATTAAAAAGAATAACACAACATTTCATAGTTAAATTCAATAAATAAATACTTTATTTCATGTAATATTATAATCGTTAACATATGGCAGGATTTAATACAGTTTTTTATGCGTTGTTTCTTGTGCCTACTGGTACTGTAACTGCATGTTTTGTTTATGCACTGGACAACTCAACGTGGGTTGATGTCTTTTGTTGAAGCTCTGCTGCAGTCCTTGACAAAGTTATCATCGTGACAAAGTTATTCAGAAAAGAAACTTTAAAGATGAATCTCCTTTCTCGACAAGCGGCCAACGAGTTCTCACTTCAAGAAATAAACGCCCGTTTTAAAGAACCGACCAGTGTCTGAGTGTGTCGTGAAGAGAGCTACACTGAAGTTATTGAATATTCCTATATTCTCTAC
Source organism: Notothenia rossii (assembly GCF_949606895.1). Lineage (NCBI taxonomy): Eukaryota > Metazoa > Chordata > Actinopteri > Perciformes > Nototheniidae > Notothenia > Notothenia rossii. The sequence continues at coordinate 34,198,732 of NC_136903.1, forward strand.
TTAGTGTTGCACTTTGTAGACGCTCCCTTCACGTGTCTCTTGATACACCTGCTAATAGGGTGCTTATCTTAAAGTTGTATATGTAGCTATGTAGTCAATAAAAAAGTATTAGGTAAGATTTTTTTAATTCATTTATTTAAGATTTTTTTCTCCAATTTAAAGTATTGAAGCAGCATAAAACAACACATTCACAATAACATTTAAAGCTCGGGGACCAAAAGAGAATTGTGGATCCTTGTTCTTGGACAAAAATCCTGTAAACATATAATTCATCTTCATCAGCCAATACACTTGGTGAAAACCAGCGAAACAAAGCATCACAGTTCAACTTAAAGTTGTTAGCCACTAGCTACAGCGTAAATTTACTCTGAATTAAAAATAACTTCAGTCAGGTCACAGAAAGAGGTTTGATATCACTGAGTGGGATGTAGTCAGATGTGCAACATGCATGAACAATTCAATTGGTGCATACAGTTTTCTACATTGTTTAATTATCTGGCTACCTGTGTCACAATGAAGTAAAATTGGACGTTTTTTGCCACATGGCAGAGGTACATCTTATCAACTAGCTACAAATATGTGGCAGCGAAGATTCTATTTCTCCTGTATTTAACGATGGATGGGTATATATCATAGACTGGATAAGAAGTCATTACCATTTAATTGAATTTGACAGTGTTTCAGCACAAAGTGAAAAATACCAATATTAAAACACACACAGGAGGGTTTACACACATAGCTACAAAGTGACAACAGTGAATTACATAAAGCACATTTTAAAACAAACCATACTGTGCAAAAACAATAATACTTGAGGGAAAGTGTTGAGTCCTTCCATGTGCTATCCAGTGAGGCTACCCAGTGTTCCATTAAAAACACATCTGTCACAACAGTTCCACGCTTAAGGCAAGCAACCACAAAGAGCAGTTGTTGATTGGGCAGTCAGTTTCGTTTCTGAGGTTTGAGCAAATGTTACAAAGGCAGTCATTTGTCAGTAGTGATTAAACATATTGTACATCCAGTTGCAGTGCTGTGTAGGCCTGGGGCCATGACAGATTACACTCCAGAACCTGGAGGTTAAATCATCTCAATGGCAGAGATGTCATTAGCCCTTATTGCTGTGAAGGGAATCTTTAGTTTAGTTCCATTTCCATTCTCATATCAGCACAAAATGAGACTAGATGAAGCCTCTCTGTCCTTTTTAGAGTGGTGAAACACCTAGAAACAAACTAATATGCTTCATTCTCACTGTATGTAGTGCCTTACAGTACTTTTCTTCTCAACATTCAACCTTCAGGCCAGCTTCTCCGGCCCCCAGCTGTCCTCCACCTGGGCCCAGTGGAACTCGTGGCCCTTGGACAGCACCAGGCTCTCCAGGTCTCGGTCCTCTGCCCTCTCCTTCAGCCTCTGCTCTTCCAGTAAAGACACCAACATGTCTCGTTTCTCCACCGTCCTCATGATATCTGCCAGGATCTCCTGCTCCCTCTGCAGCTCAGAGGCACTCTTTTCTGTATCTAGAGTGAGGTGGAAGAGAAAAGAGCAAGAAGTTGAAGCACCGTTTTCTGATAATTGGATTGTGTTTGTATCTTTTGTATTCAGCGATAAAGAGTGGTGCAGGAATGAGTACTAATCCAAGAAATCAGTTATTATTTTAGCACTTCCAGGTTCCCTCGTCTCAAAGCCAATGGTTTTTGGTCAGATGTCTGAAATAAGATCTGTGGTTAATACAAGCGTGAGGGATTTTTTTTACATTTTAAAATACATCAGTAAACACCCCGACTTGTGAATGTTTGAAGCTTAGCGATGTTAACCAAGCTATGCTTCAAAAACCATAAAAGTGGTGTGTATATGTGGACATTACACTGCGTAACAATACAGGCAAGTAACATCAAAGTTTGTTTGCCACGGATGTTATTTTCTGGAATATTCCAAAATCCCATTGCTTTTTGACGAAAGATCCCCTTCAAAGCTAACTTCCGGGTCTGTGGGTTTGGTTTTGAATGTTTTATGCAGATGAAAATGCTAGTTCATCCTGACCTTCAATTGCCATCCTGCGCCGTAGATCTTGCTGCATTCGGCTTTGTGAGTCCACCAGTTCAAGCTCCTGAGCACTAAGAGAGAGAGGATACAATCGAGCGACCTCTACTGATGAGAAATAGGAATTGCGACAATATTCTACAGAATTTATGTTGTTTTTTACAAGTTGTTAATCCTCGCGGGATCTGATGCTGTCACTTACAAGATCATGAGTTCAGACTCGTAGCGGGCTAATCGGTTCTTCTCTAGAACCAGATGGAACCAGGAATGATAGAGCTGGGCCTCGTCGCTCTCACTAACCTCTGGGGATTCTGGGAGGGGGAGGAAGAAGAGGGAGGGGGAGGAAGGACACACACACACACACACACACACACACACACACACACACACACACACACACACACACACACACACACACACACACACACACACACACACACACACACACACACACACACACACACACACACACACACACACACACAATGACAAAACCTATATTGCTATTTACCAGAACACAAACAAAGCCCTGCAGAAAGATGAGGCAACAATGAAATCTCACTATACAGACGTCTAATGTTATGGGGGTAAGCAGGCAAGGCTTTTTCTGAATGTTCTAATAAATATGGCCACTGCAATTAAAAATGAAGAGGCCTTCACAGTGGAACACCATTGAGTGGTGTTATTTAAAGTAGCTTTGTCTTGTTCAGGCTCTAACAGTTTTATGCGTGAATATTGTTCGTACCTGTTTCTCCTCTTATTGTCTTTTCTATAGACACTCCTCTCTCCTCCAGATCCCTCTGTTTCTCTGCAACCTCCTCCAGCTGTCTCTGGATGGTCTGAGCAAAGACAAAACTGGTTTTACGATCAAAGGAAATTATTATTTGTCCAGGGTTGGGTTCCGATAATCTAAAAATCAGCTCCTAAATTCTAACCCTATCTCCTATTCCTTGACCTCTGAGTGAAATGTCATGGGGTTAAGGGATAGTGGATAGGAGAATTCCAAAGGATTTAGAAGAAGAGGCTGCAGTACTTTAGAGAATCCGAATGCACTTTCACTATCCGACGTGTTTATGATGCGCCAGCGGACGTCATTGTGTGCGTCTGCTGCTGTGGTGAAACTATGGAAACTACAATGTTCTATAAAACGGACTACAACATGGATGTTTAATAAGAACGAGGGACTCATCTAGAGACTGCACCGTGCTGATGCTGTTGTTTTATTCTTTATGAACGGGGACAATAGAGAAACATATTCTTCATGACCAAAGTTGGAATTGAAATAAAAAAGGAAAGTTAAACTTATGCTCGTCACCCTCTCCTTCCGGTCCACATTAATACAAATGATCCCAATACGTATGATTGTATGAAAATATCTTAAAATAAATACAAATGTATTTATCATAAACGTTAGTCCTTAACACCTATCACTGTTTACATCACCATTCAAACATCTTTTAAAAGTTGAACAAACCCCACACAGCTCAGTGAAATGTTGACTTTATTTGACAATTTCAGTAAAAACTAATGTTCATATTTCTCTTTTTGATTATAATACTGATGAACGTTCAAAACAAAGCACTTTGGCAACTTACCACCGTTTTAAAATGCTTAATAAGCACCGTAACTTTCATGATATCATTTCTCGGTCATAATCGTTTGTTTCCATGAACGGCCGACTGTTGGGTGACGGCAGCTGCAAGGTATTGTGGGGCAGCAGTTTCTCCTCTCCTTTTGGTGAGGGAGGTCCAGTGGTTCCTAAGCTAAAGGAGGTTATACAGGAAGTTTGAAACCTCCTTTCCTATCATTTAGAGAATTGGAACGGCACTTAACATGGCTGCCACTGACGTACTTCCGGGTCATTTCACTTGGTTAGGAAGGTTCCTAAACTAAATGGACTATTGGAACGCAACCCAGGTTTTGAGATATCTTTATTGGACTTTCCGCATCCAATACTATAACGCAGCGTCCACACGGCGGCATTGGGTTGAAGCTTGCCGGTGGGCGTGTCTGAAACTCGACCAACAACCAATCACATGAATCTCCCACCCCGGACACAGAAGCACGCGGTTTGATTGGCTAGAGCTTGTACTGGCATATGATTTGATTGGCTGACGCTTCTGCCAAAGCTTCAAAAGTTTAATTTTTCTCAACTTTTGAAGCGAGCAACCACAATGCAGTTCGGCAAAGCGTGACATCACCCCATTCAAAGTGAATGGGCAGAAGCGTTGAAGTGTCAACGCACGCCGCCATGTGGATGGGCTGTAACATGTAAGGGAAATAAATTGTGATGCAAAGACGGTTATGGACCATTTTTTAAATGAGTGATTCAAAAAGAAAAGGTTTTGGAACCTGAGCCCTGTGGAGCCTCTTCAGCTGCTCCCTTTTGGACTGCTGGGCCACTGTCTTCTCCTGCTTCCTCCTCTGTCTCTCGGGACACCGCTGGGACAGGAAGTACACAGCATTTCAGAAAATGTACACACTTACAAAAACAGTTTTTGTAACGACTCCCTGAATTGTGTTGTCTTTCAATATATGGAAAAGATCCAAACAAACCTTCTGATTGGATGTCAGGTTTTCATCTTCGTCATCACTGGAGGAAGGCTCATCAAGATTCTGTTGGCTGGAGGCTAGATTAAAACCAAATAAATAAAACGTTTGAGAATAGCCGAGTACATTAAACATTTTGGGTTTGAACAAAAAGGTTAGTTAACCAGCTAGTTAACTAATGCATTCCAATATGTCCACGATTTACACTTGTGAGAAACTAGTGAGCTTCAAAAGCTCCACTAGTCAAAGTAGTAATAGCCTTAATGCTGACTAGTTGCACACAATGCTACAAGCAAAGAAAAGGAGCATGAATTAAGGGTTACTATTGGCTCTCCAGTGAAAATAAAAAATACCCACTAATCAGGACTCCGATAGTGGCCATTATCCCGCCTACTTCGTTAGCTAACATGATAGCATGAAAAACTGCTACCAGATTTGAATGCAACTGGTTTACCTAATTAGTAATTTTGGCAAACTCCTAATATAAATGATATTCATCATAGAATGCTCAAACTGCTTTCCATAGCTAATAATTAAGAAGTTAAGGAGGCAGTTACATTTACGTTCATCAGGCACCGGAGAGATGAATCCAATGTTGATCAAAGTCTGCTAATGAATTGACTATACCAACTTTATAAAGTGACCAAAATATATATTAATTCAGGTTTAACTAACCATGTGCTAAAAACATCTGGTACCTCTGTCCTCACCTTTGTTCCTGAGGTTGGTGAGGATGGTCTTGATCTCCTGGTCCCGCCCATCGCTCTCTGACTCCTCCCTCTTCTTCAGCCTTAGAGATGAGAACAGGTTGAGCTTCTTGCCGGAAAGTGAGGCCATGTCGTCAGAGAACACCCCTCCAGAGTCTCTGCGGCCCTTCAGAGACACCTGCTGCAGCAGAGAGGGCAGGTCTCGCCCGGCCCCCCAGGGATTGGCCCCCACAGACCCTACCCGAGCTTGGTGCTTGCTGGTTTTCCCCTCTGTAGAGGGCTCCGGAGCTGCGGTGCTGAAGAGGGAGCTGAAGCTTAACGCTCCCTCTGAAACGGCCCTCTGCTTGCGGGGGCCGTCGTTACATTTGGCCCTCCTGGTCAGAATCAGAAAAAAGTTGACTGCAAGCCGGTAACGCTAAGACATTTGCTTTGTCATACATAAACACAATAAGAGGAATTTATCTAATAAAAAAAATATAAATGCAGAACTTTTTAAGAACTATTATACATTTGAAAAACTAGAAATGTATATTTTCCAAAAAATAAGTACATTAACAATATGATTTAGAGATACAGTATTTGCAAAGTTTACAGTACAGTGTCTATCAGGGCAGTATGTACATATTATACAGTACATTTCATTTGAATTTAATCCAGACATTTATAGCATAAGGGTCTTTAGTATGTTAAAACCATTTTTTCTGTGTAGCTTTTTTGCGTTTGGACTGATGAAAATAGTCATTGCAAGCAGTAAGAGACAGGGAGACATGCAAGCAAAGTGATGATGTGAAAGACAATCCATCAGGATGTAGTAAAACACAACTGTGGTGCTACAAGAATCTGAATGCACAGTGGACAACTTATTTATGATACGACAGATGTTATTGGAGTGCGTCTGCTACGGGGAAACTACAGTTTTCTGTAAATGTACTACTAAAATCAATCAAAACACTTTTCTCCAGTCGCTCTTATGGTGTTGTTTCATGTGGACTTTTTAAAACGTGGACATTGCAAAATAAACCACGTTATTACCAAGGTCCAGACAGAAACCAGTTCAAGAGGAAATACAGAGAAATTATTTTCTCGAGGGATGGGGAGGATGTTTGACTGTATGTATCTATGTATATGTATGTGTGTATGTATTGTAAATGTGTATATATATATATATATATATATATATATATATATATATATATATATATATATATATATATATATATATATATATATAATAATAATTACAATAATAATTAATAATAATAATGATAATTATTTAAAGATTATAAAAAAATAATTTAGGGACAAGGAGGTGAGATTAAATAAGTTATACTTCTTCTCACTCCTTTTCGAACACTAGATGTTGGACTCTTTATGTTGCTAATGCTGTTGTTGTTGTTGTTGTAAACGTCACTTTGTCTTGTTTTCTCTGGCATGATATTTTTTGTTGTGTAAATTATTTATTTTACTTGTTTGAAATAAAATATATCAATCAATCAATCAAGGTTGGAAATCAAATTTGATAAACTTGATACATTTTGATAAATTTGACTCGTAATTATTAACATGAATCCCAATTTCAATGATTATATGATTATTTTAATAAATACATATTTGTTAGGCCTATACATCTACTACTCTGCGTATTGCCATTCAAACATGTTGAGTTAAAGCAGGGGAAGGCAAGTAAGTTTGGATTTGGGCCAATTATTTTCTGAGCCACTAGATGGCAGGCCAAAACATAATCAAAGGCTAATTTAAGTAATTGATTTTGCATGCTGAAAGTAAGAGGGCGCAGCGCCCTTGTTCCCCGGTTCAGAAAAAACTCTAATAAATTACACCATATTTTGCTTTGCAACTTATTTAATATGTTATAACCTAAATGAATCAGTAACCAAGTATTTTACTCAAACTCAATTTATTTAATAGTTAAATAAGTACTTATGGTTCCCCACAACCACACATTATATACATATATTCTTAAAGATGTGCATGTATATGTGAGCCGCTCTATTGAAATCAGTCGGAAGTCGCAACGGCTCATTTAAAAAATAAATAAACGTGGATTTCCGTAAGAAAATAGTTTTTCGGGGTTCGTTTTTTTTTGTTTGATTTTAAATAAACAAAGTCTTGGCTTTCAGAATATGAAACTTTTATTTCCAAAGTCACACGATAAATACATGTTTGAAGCTTGTAAAGGGAAGATGACAGGCTCCTCTCACTTGCACTCTGCTGTTCAGTAGCGCAGCTCACCCCCCCTCCGGATGACATTATGAATGTAAGGCGTATAGTAATCATAGATAACACGGCAGGGTCCGTGAGAGTTTGTTTTCATCTGATTTCAAATAAACAAAGTCTTGGCTTTCCGAATATTAAACTTGTTTCGGCAAATTCAGATGATGAATACAACTTTGAAGCTTGTAACGGCCTCCATGATCAAGCGGCTTCTCCGATTTTGTTGTCAATGTTTTGACTGAACTTTGTTACTGTTCACATATAAGTAAACATTGCGTTTGAATGATTTAGTGAGCTGGGTGGCTATTTCAGCACCACGCACTGTCCACCTACTTATTGATCCCCTATCAGCGTCAGTGCACCCCGCTGCCAGATTGTACCTGTGCTGTGTGTCATTCACTCTCAACATGGATAAAAGTACAATAAGCATTCTTCAGGTGTAGGTAGGTTCTCTATTCGGGCATTATAGCCTATATGTTCGACTATCGGTCCGATATTGTATTGTAAGTTTAATTTAATTTTAAAAAATGTATTCTCAAAATTCCGGGCCAAATATTATTGCACAACAACTGTTGCCGACCCATGGGTTAAAGAATAGCTTAAGGAACACCTATCACCGTACACACTGAGCTGTTGACTTTATTTGATCAATTTACAGGAATAAGTGTAAAGTTCTTCTTTGGTTTAAACATATTGTTGAAAGTTCAAAACCAGTTCGCAAGTTAAGGCTTGTATAGGAAATTCCTAACTAGCCCAGTAAGCTACAAGATCCACGTTTGATGGTCACGATCTATATGAAAATCTCTTACTTAGGCTGCCACTGAGGGACTTTGGGTCATTCCACACTCAAACAGAAAGACTATTGGACCCAGTGCTGCTGCTGAGAGGACTCAGCTCTGGTACATAGGGCACCATCTGTAGCAGCTTCATGATGGAGCTTAAAATCAAAGATGGATAAAGTAGTACGAACATGGTGACTGCAGTGTTGGTCCTGCTGGAGGGGTGGGTCACACTCAATCTCCTCCTGAAGGCGTTGGCTATGAGCTGGAAGGTGGAGGGGGGGGCGGAGGGTTGGCTCGGGGGTGTTTCCTCATCCTGGCCCAAGTCCGGCTGGAGCTTATCTGCCTCTGCTGGTACCTGATAACACATCAGAAGGCAGGAACAATGTGGAACCGACTGCTCTTATCTCACGCACATCTCTTATTACTCATTTCAGTTTAAACATATCATATTTACTCAGTGGTGGATTGTAAGCACGCACATTTACTCAGGTATCGTACTTCAGTGCACATTTAAGGTACTTCCTCTTTACTTCACTACATCTTACAGCTCGAGGTACTAATAACTCGACAAATAAAAAAATATACGAAAAATGTATATAAATAACATAATGTTTTGTTATAAATTAAACCAGCTAAAGATTTATAAAACAACAGCTGGACAATTAGACAATTTATCAATCATTGAGTAAAACAAATATTTTCATCTTTACACTTTACACTTTACATTTTATTTATATAAAATAATTGATAGGGTTTTATTTTAATTCATTTTAAATTCCACTACATTGTGTACTTATATCATCAACATTAATATATATAGTAATGGTAATTTAATATAAATATGTATTTATATTGTGTATTCGATACAGATACTATATGGATATATTTACTTTTTTGGTTTTCTGCGACAAAAAAATCCCAGATTGGGATCAATAAACTATATATGTGTTTCTTTCTTTCTATTTATTGATTATTGTCGATGTTATTTATATTTTTTGTGATGAAATTACAATCATGGGTGTCTTTTATCATCTGGCCGGGGACGACAGCTGGAAATGAGCCATGTTGGCTAAAGCTGCCCCATTGACTGTTTTCTGTGACAGTTGATCAATGGGGACTGTCCACGACACTATAAACTAATAAGCTAAACTAAGTAACATGTTGACATGTTGAATCTAGGGTATTCAAGGCCTCACTTACTCAGTACAAATAAAATAATACAAAAAAAGACGACTAGTTTCTGATCTCATCTCATTTCTGTTTCTGGACCGATGTCATACTGGAAGAAGTGTGAGAGATTACAATGATGTGCAGTATTACTCCTCTATATAAACCCTCACGTGGCAGCCTTAATACCTCCACCTGTTGTTTGTGTTGGTTGTTGGTGTTTGTGTTGACCCCCGTCTCCTCTGGAGCGGCCTGAATGTCCCAGCTCAGCAGATTCTCTTTCTCAGACCGAGACAGCACCAAGCGTTTCTTCGGGGCAGACGGGCTGCAGACTGCAGGATCTTTCTCAGGCGCGCACTCTTCACTCTTCTCACTCTCGTCTGAGGCATTCTGGGTAACGGCGGCTGGAGTCTTTGAAATGGCGTCAGAGTTCTGAGAGAACAGGAATATTATGGTGAGTGCACAAAAGCTCCATTTGCTCACACCGGGTTAAAACATATGTATAAAATGTTAATGAATTACACACACATTAATAGCGACTATAACAGGTGATGTAATAACACTGCTATGTGAAGTAAAGACTTGTTTCATAACTGTGAGGGAGGCTTTGGCTCAGAGCGCAGATCTGTGGAGCAGAGCACTGGTTCCATCCCCACTGCTGTCAGCATGTCGTTGGGCAAGACACTTCACTCGGGGATTGCCCACAGTATTGAGTGTATGTTGCACTTTGGGTAAAAGCGTCTAACAAGTGACATGTAAGGATAATTACTAGCAGCTACTTAGCTACTTCAGACTGTTACACCACAAAATTAGACATTGCGTTCACTCTAGTTCTACGTTCTCAATGAATATTGCACTCTCTGTAACTTACAGTGTGTTTTTCTACTTCAGTGATCTCCTCAAAGTCAGAGTCGGCTTCAGGGACGCTCTCCGGGCCGTCCCTGTCCTGAGTCCAGCCCCTCTGGAAGTGCTTGATGAAGATCAGAGGGAGGGCTGCGGGGAGGCAGAGAGTTAGTCAGCTGTTTGTTTGAGAGGGATGGAAGCTGAACACACTTGTGTAATTCACAGGATATAGGAAGGGCTGGCTCAGGCTTGGCTCAGGCTTTTCTCAAAAGCATGCCATCTAACGTATGCCTTTTTCAAAGAAGATACTTTTTATAGTATTAATATTATTTTATATCAAATAATAGCACCATTACATATCATTTCATTTAGACACCAGTCGGGTGAGAAGTAACAATAGCCTTTTAATCGAGGGCAACAAAAGAATAAAATGTGTCATGCAAGGAAACTTAATAGAGGCATTCAGATTTTAAATGTTGGAGCTGTTTTGTTTCTATACGTGACAATTGATCCATACACCTTTGAACAAATTCAATAAAATGTAAAGAGTAAAGTTAATGGAAACAAACAAAATACTGACTGCTGTCAACAACAACACTGACCTCTAGTGGTGTACTGCTGCATTACAGTGGTATTCTCAGGACTCCCCACTGACAGGTGTTTAACAAAGCACGCTTTTATTGCTATGTTTTCCCCATCCGTAAACACAAAAAGTACGACTTTCCTCTTCTTTTCTGTGTCATTTTTGATGAAGTGTGGCTAAGGTGATTAGACAAATGAATATACGCTAAAAATAATTAAAACCTGATTTTGGCCAAGGCGTTGCATGCTAAAGGAATCCCAAAGATGACATCTCACAGAATCAAATGTCTGCCCAGCTTTTAGCTATCAGAAGACAGAGAGCATACAAATGCTTTAGTTCTCAATCAAACCTACTGTTTGAGCAGAATAATAAACAGACAAAATAAGAAATGGAGGTACTCACTTGCTTTGATTTTCCGTTTCCATCGTTTATTCTGCTTGGTGTTACTGTGATCTGCAGACATGGAAGAAAATGAAATACAAAGTTAGAACAGGAGAAAAGGAACTTGGCATGAACTCGCATGGCAGCTAGTCATTATATAATAATGGAGCCAATACACATAATTCCACAAAAACTCAAACCGCTCTGCATTCATACACAAGATGTCATTATATGCTTCTAACATGCAAAGAATAAAGAAAAAAAAAATCATGTTGTTGCACTTCTGTTACAGTGGGAAGAGATGAGACAGCAAAACTTCCATTTACCCAGTTTTAAAGAGCACTTATTCTGCTCATTTTCAGTTTCGGATGCTTTTCCTACTGGGACATGTCTCCATGTTATAATGTTCAAAAGGTCTATTTTCCTCATACTGCCTGTGCTGCAGCACCTCTTTTCACCCTCTGTCTGAAACCAGAGCCCATTCTGCTCTGATTGGTTAGCTGTCGGCTCGGCTTGTGATTGGTCAACAGCTTATGGCACATTTCCACTGCAGGGCCTTGCACGGCTTAGTACGGAATAGTTAGGCCTTGGTAGGCCAGGCTAACTTTATGCTGCGTTTCCATTACAGTCTAGGAACTGGGGTAGTAACTATAGTAACGCAGTGTAGGTGGAGCTGTGACGTAATCTTCAATGAGAAACACAACACCAACATTACATTATGATGTCATTATTAATATAAACAAAGGAGTCGAATGGAGGCGTTTCAGGCAGGGGGGGGGTGAGTGTGTGATGGAGAAACTCTCTCTGGAGGGAAAACAGGGATTTTAGCCTTTGCAGACCATTTACATGCACAACAACCTATATAACACTACAGGAAAGGGAATGCGGTTTGTGTTTGCAGGCTCAGAGGTTTTAAACGGAAAACAAATGTTTGGATCAAAAATACACATTTAAAACTTTTTTCTGTATTAGGATTTTATTTACATTTATATGAAACGGAACACATTTGTGTGTATTGAAAAACATAAGTGTGGATCCGGAAATACAAGTGTGAATCCTTTTGCGGATCATGAAATACAAGTGTGAATCCTTCTGTGTGCATGTGTATATTATGAGACTGTTCTGAGCCCATATTAAAAAGGGTGATTTGTAAAATATCCATAAAGAAATAGTAAATCTGTTTACAGTTCTGTTTCATATGGGTGTTGAGAGATGTATCCATAGATCTCTTCAGTTTGCTCTCAAAGTGTACCAGATTGATGCTTTTAACTTCAATATTTAACAACAAATCTTCCCGGGGGAGCTTGCCCCCGGATCCCCCTATGTGAGGTCTACACACCACCTATGAAAATAGCACTTTACCCCTTCTTAGACCTATATGCCATGAGCTGATTATCGAGCCTTCATTGTAACAGTTGCGGGTACACTGTGTATTTGCGTGGGGAATGTTGCAGTAGAAAATTCCACTGCAGCGCCCGGTAAATTAATGGGAAACCCTAAATGTTTGAGCACCCTCTATGAAACGTCAAACCACCCCAAAATAAATCTCTGGCGCTGCCACTGAGCCTGACTATATGTGTTGGGGGGGGGCCCGACTTTTTTTTTTCTCCAAAGAGGGGGCCTGACAGAAAAAGTTTGAGAACCACTGATTTAAATGAATGCAGCTAACATTTTGAGGCTATTTTGCATAGGTTTTATTGCCTTGTGAAAAAGCATTTAACTTTTTTTGAATGAGGTTAGAGGACTTTTTAAAGAGATTTTTAGTATTTAAAAAGAAAACGGTCCATTTTCAGGTTATCTCTATAAACTCTATGACCAGTCAGCAGACTGATACAACTACTGATACAAGCACTTGGCAATGCAGCGCATTAAAAGCTAATGCTATAGAGTTAGCATTGCAGGAATGTGTGTGGACAGACTTCTGAGCCCAGGGAAGCTCTGCTACTGACACAAAATAACAAACATCCAGCTAAGTGTGGGAGGAAACCGACCGGATTGCCCCCACACATCAGCATGGGGGGGCTCCAAAAAAACACACACACTTAATAAGCATGGCCGCCAGTTAAAGTTCACAGCCGGTTTAAGATCCTCAGGGAATATCACGTTTTCAATAACAGGAGCTGAAAACCCTTGAAAAGTGAAAACTTAGAGGGACAGGGGATAACTTTCCCTCAAACAGAAACACTAAGAGCTTTAAACGAGAGCACACAGTGCTGTAGGAGCCACACTGACCTTTGGTACCATCTTGGTTCTGACCGTTGGCCCCTGTAGGACCTGGTGCAGCAGCTTTGGCCAGGCAAGAATCATCCAGAGCTTCCACATCCATCTTGGTTTCTTCAGGAATTATTTTCTCACCTTCATCAACCTTCATCCGCTCTGAATGCAAGCTCAACGCCCCACCTGCAAATAAAAACAGAATGTGGACATTTAGTCTTAACTAGCGTTGGTGTAATGTTAGGCTAATATGAACATGTTCTAGCATGTAGCTCATTTCATGCATTATGTCCAATGGAATTCTAATTCAGAACATTACTACACTCATGGTCAATTATATTATCTAAAGAAATCAGTGGACATGTCAAAGAATGGTTACCAGGTACCAAACTAATATATTTGTGTTAGCCAGCTAGTGTATTTAGGATACGTTCTCCTATACTGTAAAAAAAGTCAAAGGAATGTATAGTTTCTGCTTCTAAACGTTGCACATGCATGAGAGAAATGTTAAATATTCATTGACATTCGCAACACAAGCACTGGTCAAATACATGACATGTTTATGACAGTACTCACAGAGTAATGAAGTCAACATTGTACAGAATGTTTCCAAAGGTGATTCCACTTGGTCACAGCAGAGAAATGAACATATCTTGATACAACATTTGTATGCAGTGTACCTATCAGTCAGTAGATAACCAGACCTCCTATCACTTCTACCCATTGATGTTCTCACTTACGGCTAAATGTCAGGAGATTCTTACAATGTACCAAATGAAAGATAGATACCAAACTCAGAAGGAAAGGACAGAGCAGACCCAGTAGCAGAACCCATGAGGAAGACCACAGGAGGAACAAGTGATTCACTTTGATTCTGTTCAGGTATTGGAGATTGTAGTACATTACAGGTCATTATAATATCGCTATAAAACAAAGCAACTTAGATATAATTCAATACTATTGACATTTCTACAGGAGAAATGTGTGATTCAGTTTCTAGACAGCAGGTCTTGGATTTGAACTGGCGGTCTTCTAATTGGTAGATAGGCACATTAACCCTCTGAGCTATTAGAAAAACTCAAATGAGCTCAACATCATTTATTTATAGTTCAGATTTCTCCATGTTACTTTATATGTATTGTTTTCTTTCAAAGGCCAGCTGAGTATGTGTGGGCTGTGTAACCCCTCTGAATTTGCTGCAGGTGTTATTGCGCTTTTCCTCAGATTCCTCAGAGTGCGTATGTTATTTGCGGAGTTAACAAAATTTGTGATTGTGACCATGATTTGTGCGGGTGATGTTAAGTCAACGTAGCAGGTGGAAGAAGGATTTTTGATGAAGTTGATAAGTTTGTTGTTAAAAAAAGTATGGAGATATTTTGAATTGGACCACTTAATGAGATAACCTCGAATGCCAACTGTTCTGTGTAAGCTTTGGTTTCTTGGAATGATTCAAATATTGGCAACAAACCACGAAGCAAATCGTTATGTAATCAAATTGATTTATTTTTGAAATATATTTACAGCTTTTAAATACCATAAATTAAGCAATTTTACAGTTTTTCTCAATGTGGAAAACAATACAAGGCTTGCAGGCTGCATCAAGGCTTTTTATAAAACATAAACATTCAGAATAAAGCAGATGAAATATCTGGCAGTGTGCAAAAATCTGGAAAGTCTAGGAGGAGCAGGAGAGGGATCTGAAGAGGGGCTCTGGGGGGGGGAGGCCTCCTGAAACAAAGCGAACCACAGACAGACCACAGATGGGGACACATGTGTCACTGTCGAAGGGCCTGACAAGAGGTGAGGCCTGATCATGCTGATGAGACGGCAGAGGGAGAAATGAGTTCAGTGGCACTCAAATGGATGTTTGGTGTTAGGGAAGTTAGGGAGGAACACAGCACTACAGGACGTTAGTGGGGTTAGACGTTATTATGCAAACTAACAGAAAGCCTACGGGGTCAGACAAACCAAAGAAAATATGCCAGCTGTGAATCAATGAATCATCAACATAACATTTGAGCTACCTCTAGATTTATTTCCGGAGATGTTGACTGCTTGTTATGTGTGTTTTATGGAATTGAATGGCAAGCTACAACTTCCCCAAGTTGTTGTAACAAAGGCTTTAAAGCATACGCCTAGCTATCTATCTATCTATCTATCTATCTATCTATCTATCTATATATATATATATATATCTTCCTTATTGTCAGCATATCCACTGAAAAGACCAAACAAACAACTATGAATCAATCCTACCAAGAGGTTTGTTGGTAGCCAAAGCCTGATATAACCTCATCCTCGGTGCCATACAGATCTATTGTTGTTACCGGAAATGTGCGTCAACATTGCAGTTAGGACCAGAAAGGAGTTTGGCAACATTCCAAAAAGAATCTGGGAAGGACTTGCCCTCAAGTTCTGGTAAACCACCAAACCTCAAACTTGTGTCTCTGCTCTTTGCAGATGATATGGTTCTGTCTCTTCACGAAATAGGAAAGCTGCACCTGTGAGCAGTGGCGACTGGTCACAGCCCCACCTAGTGATATCAGAAAGTATTAAAAATAATGATTACAAAAAAATGCAACAAAAAAAATATACAAAATATTTTAAGATCATGTTTAATCATCTGATTCGTCTGTACATTGCTGTTTTAGTCTGTGTTCTTCGAACTAGTGTCTACAGTGTGTGCCTATTGAGCTGTTTAGAGCCATGTGGGACAAAACCCGATCATGCCCTCGCTCTCACTGTCTAACGGCCCGTCCAGACAGCGGCGTGCGTTGACGCTTGGCGGTGGGCGTGTCTGAAGCTTGGGGATTTTTTGCGAGCAACGCGACCAACAACCAATCACATGAATCTCCCGCCCCCGACATACAAAGCAATAGCAATGTTAAAACGAAGTAAACTGGATATAAACTCCACAAACAGGCGAAAACCTACCAGTTTCACCCACTGTCTCTGCCACCTCCCTCCATGCCTGGCTCCTCCGGTTTGTATCCCGGTAAATGAACAAAAACTGATCATACAGCACTGGGCGATTCACTACCGCTATAATTAATCTTTCCTCAATTTTTGGGAATATGAGGAAAATGACCTGCTTAGTCTCTCCCAGCATACACGCAATTTGATTGGCTAGCGCTTGTACTGGCAGATTTGCATAAACGGGATTTCATTGGCTGACGCTTCTGCCGAGGCGCCAAAAGTTGAACACTGCTCAACTTTTGAAGCGAGCAACGCTAGCAACGCGTCGCTTCCCAAAATGCAGTTCGGCAAAAAGTGACGTCACCCCATTCAAATTGAATGGTGAAGCGTCAACGCACGCCGCTGTGTGGACGGGCCGTAAGTGAACGGTGACTGTAAAAACTACACTGCGCATGCTCAGAGTATTGCCCTATTTAATGTGTGTGGCAAAAAAATAATGACCATAGGGGCATAGTGCTGCCATCCCCACCATACGTCATCTCACATAATTCAGAGCTGATAAGTATGTGTGCCGCGAAAAGTGTGGTGTGTGAAGAGGAGGAGAGAGATGTGTCCCAAAATCAGGAAGTAAGCTGCGCATGGGTTCCCTCCAAAAATAGCAATGAGATTTCTCCATAGGATTTTAGAAAATAGCTCAAAATAAGATCTGTGGGGAAACAACCTGTTAGATAAATGCAATTTTCTTTCAGCCGGATAATATCCATATGTCTACCCTACTTTTATAATTTTCTAATCATGAATCTATCGATTAGATTTATGATACACTTTTGAAACAAGAAGATAAGGAGGACTTTTACAAACAAATAGAGATTTTTGTCCAGAAGGATAGCCAAATGGACTTCATCTTCAAGTCAAGGTAAGACCGCAATTTTATTGAAAATGGGATCTTACTAAGAGAGAACAATTCAATATTTAAATGACCAAATTACATTTTTTGGGTATCCTTTTGTTGAACTGTCTGTTTAAAATTAATCGAAGCATCAGACAAAAAAAGCTTTTGAAAATAATATTATATTTTGATTTAGGTCTAAATATTATATTTGTAAACCTGAAGAGTCAGTGCCAGTGCCTCACCAGCCATGAACCTCACTGCAGAAGATTATATATAGACATCTAAGTTTTCTGTGCACCACCACTTTTGTACATATAGAAACGCCACTGCCTGTGAGTAAAGCTGTCAGGATAGAAGTTCTCTGCTGGAAAATAGTGGATCGATCACTCCATGTTGGGAGTGATTCACTGTCCAAAGCGGAGGGAGTTCAAGGAAATCGTCTTGTTTGGAAGTGAGGGTACAATGGCGCGTGAGATGGACAGGCTGTTCTGTTTCCAGTGATGCAGGAGCTGTACCAGACTGCTGTGGTGAAGATTGAGCTCAACCGGAAGGTAAAGCTCTCGATTTACAAGTCCATCTACGTTCTGACCCTATGGTCATGAGATAGGATCACTTTTTGCCTTGAGGTTCCCCCGGAAGAGCTGGGAAATGTTGCTGGGGAACGTGATGTCTGGAATACCCTGTTTAGCTTGCTGCCCCCCAAAAAACATCCCTGAAAGGCGGTTGAATTTGGATTGAATTGTATCCTCCGAAGGAGCAGTAAAGCTTAAAGTATATAATGGTAATACTTTGAAAATGAAAATGGTTATTTTACCAATATGGAATTCTAGTAAATATGTTAGACATAACACCAACTAATGCATACAATACTTGGGATTAAGCGGAGGGGGCGGAGCTATAGAGGCAGCCAATGCAAAAGCAGCATGACAAGTTCATAGGACTGCCAATTATCACCTTTCCTGGTGGCAGGAATCAGCCAATCAGAGGGTGCAACATTGGAAAATTGAAACAGACTGAACAAAATGAAGTGAGAAGAATGAATTTGGAAAAAAATTAAGTGGAAAGTGGAAAGAAAATACTTAGTGCATAGATTTCCAACGAACCTATTGTTGGCAAAAAATTTATTACAATAACACAATCCAAATGTGAGATAGCCCAAAAACTGCTTCCACAGTGCATTTTGAGAATTGACCTTAAAATCCTGCAAAATTAAACCATACAATCACAACCAAATACGTTGGCATGGTCTACAATATACAGTAAAAGATGGAACAAAAAACATTGAATATGACAAAAAAAAGCTATACCAATTCCAAATATGATTACTCAGTCATGTCTATACATTTTTATGGACTCTGCTTTCGTCAATGAGGAAAAAAAGTTCTAGATACGGCTCATTGTTTTTTGGCTTGTCCAGATTTTCAACAAGAAATTACCCGATTTTATCAAAAAGGCACATATCTGTCTCAACTGAATTTCAAAATGATAAACAACCTAAAACAAGCAAAATGTTTTGGTTTCCTGTTTTGAAAAGTTCCATCGTGAACATAGATATATACATCATTCAATATGATCCCTGTAATACACTTTCCTATCATATGATTTACACCCAACTTAAATATTCTAATCATTTGCCTAATTTTTTCTTTTTCTTTTATGAAAACCATAACCAATGAGCCTTATTTTTTTTAAAGGGAAATCTTTCAGTTAAGTTAAAAAACCAACCACAAACAAAACAATTTCAATAAACAACAAATATTTCCTGAAACTATATTTAAAAATAATAATACTGTTTTGGCATTTCCAGTTCACATCTCTGTGGTGCAAAGTTAATATGCAGCCGGCAATATGCAGTGAGAGTAACATTAAAACCCTGTAGATTACTCCAAAACAATTTCAAGGTTAAAGCCAGAGGGCGTGTTCCAGGTCACTCTCCTCACTGGATCATGTGATTAAAGAGGGACTTCACAAACACCAGCTGTGAAAATGTAATTAGTAGCACCTTAAGGATCCTTCAGTCTGAGTATCCTGGAACACGCCCCTGTAGTCAGAGATGCATTCAGCGGTGCACACAAAATGTGAGCTCATAACCAACAGTCAGATATTCTCAAGGGCTGCAGCATTTCATTCATGCATCCCCCCTGAAGTCTGCTCAGCAAGTACATTTGAATACGAAAATACAAATTGAAGTTAGCGTACCTATATAAAATGTGCCTAAAGATGGGTTTTTATTGTGTTGTCCATCGTACATTAAGGCACAATTCACACTTGGCACTTATTACAATCAGCAGAAACTGATCAAGTCAATCACTTTTACAGCAACCTCTTAAAGTTGATCCATACAACACTCCTGGTCTTTACGATCACAAATTAACCATGAATTTAGTAAATACATGTATTATTTGGTTTCAATATTATAACTCAATTTTCGTCAGTGCAAACATTCATCCATTAGATCCATTTGGGTTTTCCTTTTTGGTCAACTGGCCCAAACAAGACTCATGTGACCCCCCTTTCTATGTGAGTGGGTGTCAGATGAGGTCCTGCGGGGCCAGAGGGGGCTCCTGGTAGATCTGCCCCAGCACCTGGTGCATCATGCAGAGCAGAAGACAGCCCAGGCCCAGCAGCTCACACAGGAACAGGTAGTCCTGAGAGTGGCTCCTAACGTGGGAGCCCACCGCTGTGACAGACTCAAAAACAGCCTCCAACAGTCGCCGGGACAACACACACACAGCCCGGCTAGCATGCCGCGGGCAGCTCAGGCCTCGCCTTAGCAAGGAAACCAGGGTACCTGGGGGGTGCATCTGCACGCTGTCCGTCGCCGAGTAGCTCCCGCCGTCCATCGACGAGGGGGGGACGTGGCTTTGGTCCTCCTACAGGGGGAAAACACAGAAGGTTAATGATAAATGACATTGTTGGGCTTCAGAGAACCAAGCAAAGTCACTTATTGTTAGCTTGCATACTTATTTGTATTCGTCTGACACCTTATAGATGTGCAACTACAAAGTGGATTAGGAATGAGTCCTAAAACCCGGAAATTAGTTAGCATTATACCTCTTCCGGCTCCCACGTCTCAACGTTTTTTAAAAGTTTTTTTGCTAAGATGCCCAAAACAGGAAAAACGTTATGTTCTCTCATGTCTGACCATTCGGTGGTGCAGGAATGAGTCCTAAACCCGGAAATGAGTTAGCATTTTAGCACTTGCATTGTCTCAAAGTTAAACATTTGTTTAAGGTATTTTTGATTAGCAGCCTGAGATACGATCTGAGGTTTATACAACCTTAAGACTTTTTCAGTTTTTTTTGTATGACATAAAAGAGGAAGCTTCTATGTGACATAAATACGATGGCTGCTAAAAGTGGCTGAATGAGACTACGAAACGCAATCATGCTGAACATTAGCCGCCTTTAGCTTAGCGGTGGTTACATGAGGCAGAGCTCTCAAGTCTCATGCAATTGGCGTGAGACACACGCATTTCACTCCATTCACACGCCACACCTTGTATTTCTCACGCAGAGATTGTCTCACCCAGAGATTTCTTTCCAGGCAACCGCCCACCAAGTTGCGCTGCAAATTTTTTTTTTCGCTGCAAACTAGGCTTGTTTGAGACGCGTGCACTCCACTAGCACCACCACCCCCCCCCCCCGTTGACATTCGCGATACAGAGGGCTTCATGGGAACTTTGAAGGGAGCCAGAAGTTGGAGTACCAAACACCGCTGCCAAAATCTCACGCTGAACTCTGTTCAAAACTTGAGAGCCCTGCATGAGGTAATGCGACCATGATGAAGTTAAACTCCCAAAAGATTAGAAATTGCCTATGGACAAATGTGCAACTGAGAAGCAGCATGCCATCTATTCGTGTAGCATGTTAACCACAGCTAGTAAGCAAAGGCCTCTCGTATATTACCAGTGCAGTGTTACTCACAATTCTCCTTCTGAACCTACGCATGTGATCGCTGGACTGACGCTGGGCATAATGCATCTTGCAGTAGAACTTCCCTGTAAAAGAAGCACACAAAAATTAAGAATCCACACAACTTCAGTATGATAAAAACAATTACGACAACATACGTCAGTAAATACCCCTTCTCGCAAACGCCGCGCAGTAAATGTTCATTAGCTGCCTTTAGCTTAGCATGGTGACGTAAAGTCAAGCGAACGTAATGTAGACTGTATATAACGATATGTTAGCCATCTGGTGATAGCATTTATGCTTCAACTATCATAAAAGTTTTTCCTAACAGTAGAGATTAAGTACAAGAATAAAAACATAAGAAAGCTTTATAGGTTTGTATTGGCCAACGTGATTAAGCTATACCTGTTCAGCCCCGAGCCTGTTTTTCAGGTCTCAGGCTCAAAAATGACATTCCCAGAACAAATGACCATATCTTCCCTTCTAAAAGGGTTAAATTAATAATCTTTTTTTCTCAAAGCAAGGTTACACCTGTGAGTTGGATGTAGAAGTGTCAGAATCAATATAGATGTTTTTATTTTAAAGTTAATTCAGATTGAACACAGTAAAAAAATATAAATTATTGTTTCCGTCCAAAAAAATAATAATTACTTAGTGAAAACAACCCTTGAATGATGGTAAAGTAGACTAAAAGCTTTAGGAATCCAAACTACAACATATAATAAGTACCCTGTAACAAGACAGTGAAATTTGACCTTTTTAGAGAGATTTAGCAAAAAAAACACTTCTGGGGTCATTTGGGTGGATTTTCCATATCTCTGGCCCCCCTTGCTGGATTTTGACATTTAACATATCTTTCTAACCGTCAGAGCCAATGGAATCGAGGGGAACTCCCACATACTCCTTATTTGGTAGTGTGTGTGTGTGTGTGTGTGTGTGTGTGTGTGTGTGTGTGTGTGTGTGTGTGTGTGTGTGTGTGTGTGTGTGTGTGTGTGTGTGTGTGTGTGTGTGTGTGTGTGAGGCTGCCGCATAGCCAAGACCGGAAGTTGCGATAACTCTGGTGGCTACCATTAGCAGCTAACTTTTACTCTCCGATTTTTACATAAAAATTGAATTATGGATTATAAATAAAAAAATGATTTCACAGAAACATTATCAACCTATGGATTAACCAATTCAGCCGCGTTTTTTCTTGTTGTAATGCCATTGAACAAGTCTTTTGATCAGATTGACAGCTACGGTGAGACGATCTCCCGTAAAAGCTCCGTAAAGGTACGTGTTATGATGTCTGTATTTGCTTCCCCTGTCGCGAGTTCAGATCGCTCAGTGGTGATATATATATACACCTAAATAATCTGTGGAACCTCAGCTTTAATCGGATATCTTGTATGTGCAGTTACGATAAGTAATAAGGGTATCTTTTATCTTGAGTTCTGTGCCAAAGTGCGTTAGCATTTTTCGCTCAGGGGTCATTTAGATGCTTCTTATGAGACTTGTGTTTTGTTTTGGTAAAAATGGTTTGTATCATCAATTAGCTGAGATTATTCCCGTTAATCTGGTATAACACATTAATAGGTTCTTAAATATTAAGATCCCCTGAGACACAGTGTCGTGAAAAAAAAAAAAAGGATACGCCGAGGGGATCCTTGGGGCTTGACAGGTTAAGAACAAAAGTGACCTACCTAAGAGTGGTGTAAAAGCTTATGTACATAGTCAGCGTTAGTGTAACGTACCATCCTCTGAGTCGTAGATGTACCCCCCCAGACGGAGAGTGCTGTTGCAGACGTCACAGCGGAAACACTCTCGATGGAAGAAGTATCCTTCAGCGCTCAGCCTCTCCATCACGTACACACGCTTGGTGCAGAAGTGGCAGACGTCGCTGCCGCCGAGCCCGGGAGCGAAGTCCTTACGGAGCACACACTGAGAGGAAGAACACAGCAAGGTTAGAGAGGGGGGGACATGCTGCATCAAGACACGTTTTTGATGGTTGTTGATAAGTTCCAAGCTATTTCTGCAAAAAAGTACACGAGAATGAGTTAGTCACATGGTCCAGCGGTGTGAAAGTTAATTATTAAAAGCAGTTGCACCCATCACAGAATGTAAAATCAGTGAGGGGTTACAAGGAACTCAATCTTTTAAGTCTATTCTCTATGAATAGGTCGTGCAAGGAAGAAGAAAAAAAGGTAGTGTTCGAAGTTTAATTATAACAATGGAAAGCAGATGTACGTAAAGCAATACGTAAAGGTTATTTCAAGCAGTTGTTATTATTTGCTTTTTTTGTCAATAATAAAATAAGAATCGTCAGCACCCCCTGTGAAACCGGCAACATAAAATTAAACAAAGCAGATTTAGTGGGTTATTTTGCCCTTTACAGGGGCTGGCAGGCAATTTTTTTTCATCGTAAAAGCTAAGCTAGCTAGTTCCCGCCGTTTCAAGTCTTTATGTTAAGCTAACGTGTGGCTTCAGATTTACCACATAGATGTGAGTAGGATCAATCTTCTCATCTCACTTTTGGCAAGAAATTTAAAAAAGTATTTACATGGAGATAAGCATGAGCTCCTGGCCAGCGCGTCTTGTTTGAATGAAACGAGTAAACACAACTGCAAGCTGCGGTGAACCTCGAGTGACTAGAGCGATACGAATATTCGCATCGCGTCGAATGTGAACGCAGTATAAGGCATTTGAAACTCTTTCAAGTTATCAATATCCTGTCGTCACAAGATTCCAACACAAGACTCGACTATTTGAAACTAAAATAAATAGAATTGCGACTTGAGTTCCACTCTACCAGACCACTACCATCAGCAGTGGTCCTGAGATATCGCATCCACGATAACTGCAAAAATGTGAGGTCCGAGTAACCATTGCCAACCCACATATCAACCACTTCATTCATGAGTCCAAATGGAAGTGTGTAACAAATTGTAGGAAATTCCTTCAACGCTTTCCTGAGATGTTGGGTGACTGACAATGGGAAAGACTGTCAAACTGAAAAACCCCAAAATATCATGGCATGGTTATAGAAGGCGTGGAGGCGTACAACTCAAACAAACATGAACTCTGGGTTAGATTTCTCTCTACAACACCCACATGCATCTTACCGGCGCTGCATTGGGCCTGTGGTCTGTCTCATACAGGACGGCCAGTTTCTGAGCCTTAGCATCAATTATTGGCGATACCTTTCCAACTGTACGCTAACGGGAACGTCAGGGAAACACAGGAGCAGGAGAGGAAGGAAGGGGGAGAGAAGGAGGAGTTGGAAACCACAGACAAGAGTTATAAAGAAGACAGATGAAAGAGCCGGAAATGTATCTGAATGAATGGTAGTGCCGTATAGAGTAGTACCTCTTTCATGTAACGAGGAGCTCCTGTCGGGCAACTCTCAGAGCGAACAATTGACTTTTGAATTTTATTAGGTTTCTCCATAGTGTTGCTGCCAATACACTAAATAGAGACATGAATAAAACATCAGTTGTGCATGCATTACATGCATATATCATATGAAAGCTGTGTGCCAATAATATTTAATAATCTTTGAGTTCCTACTATACCCTCATGAATTCTCAATCTAACACCACCCTCTCCTTCAAGCTTTTACCTTCATATGTTTATAGCACATACACCTGTACATAGATTTCTCTTGCACAATTCTCTTCCTTTTTGCCTTGCACTATTTGTATTGGTTTTATGTATTTCATATTTTCTATGCTTTAGCTATGTTGCTATGACAATAAAGCCTTAGAATCCTGAGAATTCCAGAGGCAGGAAATTGAAAAATATGTGAGGTCAAAGATTAATGAATCCTAGACTCATATTAATTAACCACAAGGCCTAATTAACTATATTCTAGCAATGTTACATACCAGAGTTTTAATTAGATTTTACATCCGAGTAATAGAGCTTTGGTCAGACTAAAGCTTATTTTTTGGGGTAGTCTAAAATGGCACCCCCCCCATAACTGCTGTATATTTCCAACAGGTTACTGTTGTTTCAAGGAATTCTATTGTTCCTCAATGCAAGCTCGAAAACATTGTATGCAAACCGCAAATGAATGGTCCTTAGCTTTAAATGCTACTGTTAGGCAGCTGTCATCTGAATGATAGATTTCATGTCATAAAATGAACCTACTTTGTCTCAAAAGCTTGGAAAATAAGACAACATGAACTATTCATTGTCCTTATTGTGTTTCTATGTAATTAAGTAATTGATTGACTTTGTCAAAGACCAAGAGGTCTTTGAGAAATTGACCATAAGATCTGCAGTTTTTCTTCTGGATGTTGATCTGCATGAGAAAGGGTTACCTTGATGTGATCGTTTTTGTCTAATTTCGAATCATCATGAGCACTTTTGCAGCTCTTCTTCTGCTCAGTTTTCAGATTTTTCCAAGAACTTTGACTTTTTCCCTCATAGTTTTCGTTGTGCGGTAAAGAAGCATGGTGGGGAAAGGAGCTGCTGTGTCCATGTTCACAGCAAGTCTCAGAGCAAGAGGAATAAAGGGCATCAGAGGTTTTGTTGTTGCATGAGGAGGAATCGACAACAGGAGAAGAGATTTGCTCAGAATCGGTGTGAGAGGAGGAGAAGCCGGTCTGAGCGGTGGGTTCAGGGACCGGGTGGACCACAGGGTACACCGGGGGGCTCTGAGATACAGAGAAGGAGGGAGGAGGAGGAGACAGGGACAAGGAACGACAGGAAGAGGTAGGTAACTCCACCTACAGAATAAGAGTCAGACATTAACACAGAGTCACAGAAACTTGATGACATGAAATAAAAGCGAAGAGAATCCCACAAATTATCATGAACATGCAATATTCTCTTGGCCTAAATAAAAGACGTGCAATCCATAACCTGAGATTTATAAATTGGAGGAATAGGAGGAGGAGGAGGAGGAGGAGGAGGAGGAGGTTTGTTGGAGCCAGGAAACATGGAGGCGAGGAGGTCCGCTCTCTCCTTTATATTCCTCCCTCTACACTCTCTAGCAGGCAGACCCTGGGCTGTCCTCTGCACAGGCAGCAGGGAGAATATACATGAGTGATTCAATACAAATATATTTGGTAAAGGTTGTATATTTTACCAGTGTTGGAGGAACTATTCAGATCCTTTACATAAGTACAAGTACTAATAAAACACTGTTAAAAGTAAGTAAAATTAGCAATTTACGTTTAAATGTGTAATAGTGATTAAAGATGGAAATAAATGTATTCAAGTCAAAAAGAAAATTGCCATTATACTTAAGATCCCAAGTTAGTAAGTTAAATGTTTTTGAAAGCTCTTCTTATGTGTTTTATGCAAACATCTATATGCATAAATAGTAACTCAAGCTGTAAGATTGATGTAGTAAAGTAAAACCTTAATATAGAAGAATAAAGTACAATCATCTCAAAGTTGTATTTAGGTGCAGTACTCTATTGGACAGAACTGTTCCTAAAGTCACCTGCTGCATCTCCTCCTGTGAGCTCTCAGAGGGGAGATGGATATCAGAAGCAGAGAAGCAACCAGGGTTCAGGTCAGGAGAGAAGCAACCTCTGGAGTAATGTTCACTAGGGCTGGGGGAGCGGGAAGGACCTAATGGGACCCTGGTAGAGTATGTGGGCGAAGGGGAGCGACTGGAGGAGAGAGGGTGAGGAGATCTGGGAGAATAGAGGGGAGGGTTCTGTGGAGCCACAGCACTGGGATTCTCCAGGAGGCGGAGGTAGACTGAGGGCTGGAAACAGGAAGGAGAGGCGAGGAGGAAGGAAAGAAGAGAGGATGGGTTTACAATACTTATACAAAGACGACACATTCACTGTATGTGTTACTCATTACAATAGTAATGTTCAAATGAAACCCTGAGCAACAAGTGTACGGTGGCCAACAAGTGTAAACACATTACAACGGCTCAATAAATGTGCTGCAAAAGGTGCAAATATAATAACACAAATGCGCCAACACAAATGAATGTTCCCTCAAGTGCTCCGGTGCCAGCTGTGTGCGTCACTATTTAGTGTACCCGTTTCCCTTGTGTTTTGAGTTTCTTGCAGCATTTTGTATTTGCAGCATTTTTCTTATGCAGCGCTTTTAGTAAATGCTGCGCATGTGTTGTCAAGTTGGTGAAGATGTTTTTTTCATTTGCATGTGTTTTGGCACATCTGTGTTTCTATACTAGTTTTTGAAGTTGCAGCGCATTTTTCCAAATGGAGTAGATTTGGACCCTAAGCGTTTGCAACCGTCAGCCACCATACAATGGCTGTTAAGTGTGATGGAAGGTCTTTTTGGAGCATTGACTGGAAAAAAAAGGGTGTGTTTGTATTATCCAATCTGACGCTCTACACTCAAATAAGAAGCGTTCCATTTTTACATGAATAAATAAAAAAACGGTTTGTTTAAATACATGAGATAAATACTTCCCTATCTGTTCATCAGTGAAGATGCTAATATAAGAAATAATCATGATGAGACATGATAGCCTGTTGCTTCTTACAATAGGCCAATGCAAATCAATTAGAATGGGGAGGCTACAGCTAAGATTAGGAGTGAGAGCAAATGTAAGCTAGTTACCCAGCTAAACATTTTATTTAATAATATGGCAACACAATTATAATGATTAATTTATTAATTAATGTTTATATTTAAAGATAGGAATAAGCTCACACATTAGTAGCATAACCCATCAAATCACATTCACACAAAGAGCTGAGAGGTCTCAGAGGGAGGCGTACCTGCCACTTGGGGCGAGGGGGAGGCAGAGGAGGAGGAAGGGGGACATTTTGGGGTTTTGCAAAACGGGGGTTTTCCCTCTCATCCATGTCCTCATCTTCCTCTCCTTCACTATCATTGTCCTCTGAGTGAGGAGGTGGGCTGACGGAAGGAGAAAGAGGAGGAGAAGAGGAGGGGTCGGATGGGTCCTCGTCAGACTAATGCAAGGAGGAGAGGAAAGGAAAAAGGAGACAGGAAATGAAGGTCAAGGGAAGGAAACAGTCTTGAGATTTAGTTAAGTTTGAAATTGAAAATACATACATTGGGCCAGAGAATGCCTTTACCAGAGATACAGAGTTGAAAGGGGGGAAATAGAGGGGATGACAACTTTCCACAGGCTCTGGAGTCAAACCCTGGTACTTAGCAGTGGACTCAGCAAATGGGTCGCCAGCTCTAACACTGAGCCATCTGGCCCGGGGACACTGTAGGCTTACTATTTATTAGCAACACCTTAAGATGCCTGAAGTCCCAGCTTCGCTTTTCAATGATGAAAACCAGCATGGAACATGACGTTCACCAGGAAAGATTGTAAAACTTAGACAAGAAGAAACTGTGTAAAAAATGTGTTAAAGAGGGATTTTCTTTATAGCTGCTTACCTAACCCTATTTTTAACAAGTAGTGCCTTGCCTGTGCCCCGCTGCTGCAAAGCGGCACAGTGATGTTTGCTTCTCTATTTTCGATGCAAAGTTTTCTAATATTACATTTGTCACATACATTTCGAAATGGCAACACTTGGGTCCCATGATATAGGCCCACCAAGAGAGATTGTACATGATGGTGGTGGGGTTATGGTATGGGCAGGCGTAGGTTATGGACGATGAACACAGGCCACTCGATTCACAACATTACCCTAACCCTAATCCTAACCCTCACACCAGATACTGACTGGTTTTCGGACCCCCCCAATAAAGCAAAAATGCATGTTTCAGAGTGGCCTTTTATTGTGGCCAGCCTAAGGCACACCTGTGCAATAATCATGCTGTCTAATCAGCATCTTGATATGCCACACATGTGAGGTGGGATGGATTATCTCGGCAAACTATCACACATTTTTTCAGATTTGTGAACAATATTTGAGAGAAATTATTATTTTGTGTAAATAGAAAATGTTTTAGATCTTTGATTTCATCTCATGAAAAATGGGAGCAAAAACAAAAGTGTTGCGTTTATATTTTTTGTCCAGTGTAAGTCACAGGGGTGCAAACACACGTATGGTGAGAAAAGAGAGAATTATTCGAACCAGAAATGGTATGGTATGACGTCTTCGCACAAGGTCTCAGTAGTGTTTTGAAGTGAGAAGTTTTCAGTCAGTCCGTGAGTCGGACCCCCCCCCCCCAAAACGAAAAGTCTTCAGTTCTCCACGAATTACACAAGTCACCCAAATCAGCGTTAAAAAAGCGGGAGGCGCCGAAAAGCGACTGATTTGCATGCATGAAGTCCTGATACGCCTTTTATTCAAACTGTGCTCCTCTCACCTTGCTGCGGCTCTTTGTGGAGGAGTTCTCTTGGAACTTGGCCTGTAGCTGCGTTGCCATGGAGCGCACCTTGTTCTCCCGCTCCCCCTCCTCACCTGCAGGGGGTGCACTGTGGACAGACAGCTGCAGCCAGGGCAGGGTCACAGAGGGGAATAGAGATAACAGTAGGAAGTGAGATCAATTTGAAATGCATTTGAAGCCCATTTCAACATGTTATCTGTCTGTTGTTGGAGCTACCTCTGTGAGGTAGTGGTTTCCCTTTCGCTGTCTGTTGTTGACAGAATCCTCTTCCAGATTCTTATCATCCTGTGACAGAAAATACAGATTCATGAATAGATGAAAACTTCATTACCAACCATGCTTTGATCTCTATATTACCTTCAGCTAATCTGATCATGATAAGTGATTGAATAGTGTATGGAGTGGCGCAGGTATAAGTCATAAAACAGGAAATCAGTTAGCATTTGAGCACTTCCAGGTTTCCTCGTCTTAAGGTCATTTGGTTTTTGGTTAGATGCCTGACAAAAGTGCGTGGTTAACACAAGCTGAAGAGATATCCCTTTATGTCTACGCCAAACATTAGCCACCTTTAGATTAGCTGTGGTGATGTGAAGTCATGTGGTCGTGATGTCGTTCATCTCTATACTGTATGCACATGGACATTATGGTAACTTCACTTTTCCGTTTGCATTTACAATTATAAAAATGGTGTGAATGTGGAGAATATCCTCGACAAACTTGAGTTGGAAGAATGCTCAGGTCATGTACTTCATTATAAATATTATGTTTTGATTATAATGTTGATCATTAAAGTGTTCAAAGCTGGTAAAGGTGCAGCTAGTTTGACTGACTTTGTACACTAAAGTCTGATTTAAGAGTTGATTATATTTCACATCATTAATCCAGTTCTGTAAAGTAACTGAAGGTATTAAATACACGTAGTGGAATAAAAGTACAATATTTTACAACTGAATTGTAGTGGAGTACAAGTAGAAAACGGCATTAATGGAAATAATGAAGTAAAGTACAAGTAACTCAAAATTGTACTTAAGTACAGTACATGAGTTAATGTACTTAGTTACTTTACACGACTGTGTGTAAGTACTAAAAACATGTGTTAGTGATCTTTTTTTCTGCAATATTCCAATATCCAACGGAAAAATCCAATCGCTTTTAGCCGAGGGAGCCATGCCATGCTAACCTCCGGGTCGGCCTATTGCTGCACGACTCTATTGTTAAAGAATGAGAAGATTCCATGAAGAAGGTTGGGAGGGGTCGGCTCTGTAATTCTGTATGAGAGCAGGAAATGAGCAACACAGAGAGAAGAGCGTTGGAGATGTGACAGTTATCTTTACCCTGGGCGTCCTCTTCTTGGACTGAAGCAGGTTCAGCACTCTGTGGTGGGGTTTAGCTGGATTCTCCCCATTATCATCTGGATCTCTTGAACCTGGAATACAAACACCAGGTTTCATACACTTTTTCACCAGTGATTTTCAATGACTTTTCCATGACCTTTACCTAATTTTCTATGACCAAAGAAATGACTTTTTCTCAGCGGTACCACTGAAAATGGTTTAATTTAACATGGAACAGGAAAATAAGGTCTGCATATGAAACATGTTGTGCCTATCTAAAACAAATCCAATAGTAGGCTTACTAGCTCCTACACGCTAAAGCCACTCAAGTCTCTCACCAGCGAAATACCTCGACAGTTAAATGCCATTTT
Organism: Notothenia rossii; assembly: GCF_949606895.1. Taxonomy (NCBI): domain Eukaryota; kingdom Metazoa; phylum Chordata; class Actinopteri; order Perciformes; family Nototheniidae; genus Notothenia; species Notothenia rossii. Next base: position 34,229,884 of record NC_136903.1, read on the forward strand.
ACGTTTCATTACTATACGATACAGTATTTATTATAATTATAGTATTACTATTTTGGCGATTAGATAAAATATAAATTATATTTGATGCAACTTTAGTTACATTTCCAAAACTTTGGGAAAAATATTGTTTTCCATAACTTTTCCAGGGCCTGGAATTAGCATTTTGAGTTTCAATGACTTTTCCAGGTTTTTAATGACCGTAAGAACCCTGAAACACAGTCATATTAGGTTTACATAAAGCTCAGAACAATGTTCTTCAAATGCTTTAACCTAACATACTACTGAAACATACATACGTACATTTCAAATGAAAGCATCTTGAGAGAGGTTTCTAATCAAACAATGAGGATGTTTAGAAAAAGGGGTTAGACACATTTAATATACAATTTAGAAATAAAGCAACTTGTAACATGTTTAGGTACAAGGTACATTTCTATGGTTTGCTTATCCTCACATTCCAAGATGGGTTATTTTAGTGCATTTACTCAGGTAACTATATTTGCATACACATTTCAGATTCTTAACTTGAGTATTTTTACTAAGTATTACTGTTACTATGTAAACTTTTCTGAGTAATAATAATAATAACTTGAATTGATATAGCTCCTTTCATTAACCCAAGGTGGCTTGTACTTGTACTTCTTCACTTCCTCACCAGTGTATGTGAAACAGTACATCTTGATTTAAATCTAGAGCTCTGACCAGATACTGAGAGGTATTTATATTTATTCTGAGCTGAAAGGAAGGGTTTCCTTTTCGGATGCTGAACATTTTTCACATATTACAATTTGTTGTTATTTGAAGAAGTTACAAAACAACATCTGATGTTGATCTACTCATAAGCTATCTTTGCATAGAAGAATCAAACCGTTTTATACACAGTAGTTGATGACACAGCTCCTAGTAGTTGTATCAAAACATTTCCCCAGGATTGTCTAATTTGATTAAAACAAAGAAGCTTTCAGAATAACTTCAAGGATGCAATAATGACATGACATACAGGAGCTATATAATGGGAGGGGGGGTATATCCTCAAACCTTTCATACAAAATCATTAGAATTGAAAACAAAACCCACCGATGTAACTTTTCATAACAACTTATGACACCAAGGTCATTTCAGTAGAATTCCCACCAAATGGTCTCTAAAAAAGCTCGACTGGAGATCATTGATTTTCCCAGCCCTTCAGAGTGTGGATTACTGTGTGGTGACAGCAGTGCAGGTGACACAGAGGTCCACAGGACATTACCAGTAAAGCATTTCAAATTGAATGTGGTGTGACTGGAGCTGAGGGCCTCCAGACTTCTGCAGAGTGACGGCTTCCACAGACATAGCTTACATACCAGCCGTGTCTCTGGCAGGGACCGACCTGACCGCCGCGGTTGTGTAACGTGCAACACTAGCTCACACACTGGAGAAAATAGTCCCTGAGCCTCAGTTAAGTGAAAAACTACCGGATCTGTACTTTAACAGAATGTACTGAACACTGACTGTGACCCCAGTTAGCTTCTTTACATGTTCTTAGTTACAGTACATTACATGTTAATTTGCTAAAGCTGTTATCAGATGCATTTACTTTAAAGAGGACATATCATATATATAAATGCTCATTGTCAGGTTCATATTTGTAAGTAGTGTCTCTCCAGTGACATGTCTCCATACTTTAAAGTTCAAAAAGCTCTTTACTTTTTTCATACTGCCTGTGCTGCAGCACCACTTTTCAACCTCTGTCTGAAACCAGAGCCCAGTCTGCTCTGATTGGTTAGCTGGCCGACTGTTGTGATTGGTCAACCGCTTAGAGATGTCCCACCCCTTAGCATATCATGTACAATGTGTTGGACAATAGACATGCAAGTATTTCATAGTGATGTCACTATGTTAAGGAAGTGAATAAGGAGTCCAATGGAGGTGTTTCAAGCAGAGGCACAGCCAGTATGGGCAGTATCATGTGATTTATAATAATATTTTGAGTGATATTTCACCCTCTGTTAGGGAATAAAGGTTGAGGACATTCTGTATTCACAGTTATTTTTGGTAGGGTATAGTGTTACGCACTTTCTTGGGTGGTTAGTTAAAAATGTAACTGTGCACTGCATAACTCCCCTGGGTGTCACCCCACCCACTTGTTCTGGATGGCTGGATTCCACTTTCATACAGTAAAGTGGAATTATAAACTGGGGCTGAATACTGCTGTAAATTACATAGGCTACACCTAAAATAAATTGTCTAAAACTCAGTATAGATCAAATCCTTCAAGAGAGTATGGATGAAAGTTTGTCTCAATATTATTTGTGTGAACACATCAACAATGAGTGTAAATATGTAATCTGTAAATCTAAAACACCTTCAAAAATATTTAGAAATTCCCAAAATATTTTGAACATATAAAACAGATCTGCAAATATACCACAAATTAAAAACATGAAAGTACATCAAATTGAAAATATAATTCAATCACCCGGCCATTTTTGGATAGCAGCTGATGGCTTGCTGATTGACTGGTTTCACTATTTCAAAGTAAAAGTATTCATTGTAGTTACTGAGTTGTTTTCTTTTAAATAACCAGCCGCTCATAGCTGCAATCTTTATCTTACTATGTAAATGTGACAGTGAGTACTAGTGTGTGTGTATTGGTTCTAACACACACTTTCGTATATATTTCAATTAGAGTTGGCCTTTTGATTCAGATGCTGTACCTAGCCTCAAGGTATTTAGCCCCCGTTGTGTTGCTGTTGTAAGATATGAAGGGACAACACCCTCAACTATTCGAGAGACACATTTTCCTTAATGTAAGAACTAGCTAAGTAAATCAACCCGGTTTTGTTTCTCTGTGAGAGGTGCAGGAATGAGACTGACCGTTGTTGTTTTCTTGGGAGTTCCTGAAGGCCTCGTAGAACTTGGAGAGGTAGAGAACCGTCAACAGCTTGTCAGGTTCAGACGCAGCCATCTCCTTTCCCCTCGCTACCGGCTGGATGCCAAACTCTTGCTCAGCCACGTCAAACGCCAGCTGGTTGTTCCCTGCCATGTCCTCCTCGTTAAGAGAGTCAAAGTCACTGACAAGAACAAAAGTGAGTGATGGTTAGTGTTCGGGTTTTTATTCTTTCTTCAATCATCCTCCATATTCCTGGCACTGGTAGAGGAGAAAGATGGCGAAGTGACGCATGAGGAAAAGATCAAAACGAGAGGGGATGTTGCTTTAACTGATTGCGATGATGTCAGTGATGAAAAATGATAAAGCAATCTCATGCAAAGACAATATTAAAGCTAAGGTAGGTACAATTGGAGTAACCAACCAGACGTGTATGATAACGTGAACAGTGAAACCACTTTTAGCGAGTAGCGTTCTTAAGGAAACGAAAATAAGTTAGTGGCATAATTATTAGCAAACACAAAATAGGTGCTAAAAAGAGGAAGGACAAGAAAAGAGGGTGACTACTTAATGACTAAATTAGACAGAAGAAATGTGTTTTTTCTATAGGTTAGAGACACTCATGCCTCTGTGAGGCTTTACTAGCTTATATTTCTAATAATATGCGATTTATTTTATTAGATTGTGTGGATTTGATTTTTTTCTCAGTTATCTCTTCCAAAATAAATCCTTATTTAATAAGATTTTCTGAGAAAATAAAGCTTAACTGATCAACTCCTGTTTCTAAACTGCGAGATGACTACAGCTAACTTCAGTAGAAAGATTTTTGTTCTCATGCTTACTAATATTACTAAGCTGTTTGGTTCAGAAAGAGCCAGTCTGGACAGGTGGCTCTTCACAGTCAACCACAAAAAAACCCTCTAAGACCTGATTAACCGCCAAGATTTACATGTGTTTCATTTTGCCTTTGTGTGTGTTCTTACATAAGCTCAGGCCTCTGGCGGTGTATGAGAGCACACACGGCCAGGCCGTTCCTCCAGGAAGACGTGAGATCGGTGATGTTTACTCCTTTGTAGCCCTGAGTCTGCTTCTGACACCAGGTCAGCAGCCGGCCAGGACGCACCTCGGACTCTGCATGACACAATGAAACAAACAATAGTGTCAGAAACGTCCTGTCAAGCTGGTTGACAGGACGTTTCCCTTACACATACAGCAGTAATTCCATCATTCCGCATACCTTTGGGTTCCACTTGAGCCTTGTGACTCACAGATTTGGATCAACTCCCATGCTCCAAGCAGAGTAACTTGGCAGAAACTTCACAAACAGAGCAGGCATTCAGGTCAGGGCACTAACTGGCCTACTTAAAGGATATGCAGCAATTGCTTTGATGTGCTTGGAAATGCATAACTGTAACGTCATGGCGGGATTTCTTAGTTGATCTGTGACGTTAAGGAATGGAAATTTGTTTCATGGTTGAATTAACCTTATGGTTTTTCTTAAGACTGTAATTTGCAGTGCTGTTTCGTGTTTTATTAAAGGGGGTTTCTCATATATAGCCCCCCCTCATTGATTAAAATGGGATGGATTAAATATTGGAAACATCTTTGTATGTTGCAAGACAAAAAGTACCACAAACTGCTGCCTCGAAAATGAGTTGATATACACCCCCTTACACACTATAAACACAAACATTATATCCTCAATATATCTGCAAAAAACTGCCAATCCTCCATTGCCACAGTCCTTCATGGTGTCCCCCAGGGTTTAGTACTCGGTCCCCTCATTATGCTTTACAATCTTCCCCTGGGACAAACATGGTACATGGTATGTTTCCACTGTTATGCCGATGATACTCTATTTTACCTCTACAAGTGTGATTTTGAATCAAGGATGCAACAGAACTTTCTCAAGCTTATAAGCTTATCAGTTTTAAGCTAAGTGTATCAAATAGTCTTTTAGTTCAATGCTTTGGTTACACGGTCTCACAACTTCTTGAAAACCTCACTGTTTTCAAGAAACAGCAATATGCATGTGTTTCCTGTGTATACGATCAGATATACCCACTGTACACTACTTGACCAGAATCAAACAGGAAACACTATGAAGCGACCAAGCATAGTAGCGGCTGGAGACATAAACGGAGCTAAAAGTAGAGCAAATATTGGACTTCCATTCATCAGGCAGCCAGAAACACAACGTTAAGCCTTAAATCAGTAATGGGTGATTTAACTACACAATGACTTGAACCTCTTAGGGAGAAACCTCCATCATTGGAAAAAAAACTATATTAGCCCCACGATCTAACCCAAGGAGGTACACCGCGAGTTTGGGTATATTGTTATAGTGTCCAAACAGTGGTACTACAACTTCTGTGTCAGTCATGTGATGCCATTGGGTCCAAACATACTTTTCCCCATTGACTTACATTGGAAAGAGACATCTGTAAATCAGTGTATCATTTGTTTTAATGTAAATAAAAAAAAGACTTAACCGAAAACTGTAAACAGTCATTATTTACATTTAGATCTAGTTAATGTGATAAAAGCTGTTAACACATTTATTTTCCCTCTCCATTCATTTGACTGAGCCGAGACCAGATGTCACGTAGTGCTTGGGAGGCGGGGCTTAAGGGAAATGCAAGTGGAGTTGCTCTTTTGGCCCCATGAATGCAATGGATTGCCGGAAGACCCAGGGAAGATCTGTATTTTGTTTTTGAGAGGCAGGCCATTTTGGCTTCATGCATCACTGAGCAACTTTTATAGGAATATATGTAAATGGCCCCCCTTAAATGCTGTGTACATTTCTGTTGTCTAACCCTGCTGGTGCAGAGTAGAGCAGCTCAGCACATGTCTGTTGGAGGCGGGGTATTGGACCCTCATGTGAATGTAATGTTAACCGGATGTATTCTGTGACAAAGTGTATTAGCCTGTGACAGATAAGGCTAAAGCTTGCCCTCAGTGAGGGCTTGTTAGGCATTCACTAAGATGGCAAAAAACATTTTTCGAATAAGCTTTCAGGAGTTCACTGGGGTTTGTTAAAAATACAGAATGTTAAATTGGCACAGCCTTTGTTAAAGCTATCATGCGTCGTTGACCTGCTGAGTCAGTGTAAAGTAATCTCTCAAGTAGTTTTAATGGGGCTGCATGTCAGTGGTGACTCATGGGAGGATCAGATTACTGTAACGGCATGACAGGGAGCTTTAGATTAGAATACAGTCCCATGAGAGCGGTTAGCAGCAATCCTCACTGTCACTACTTTGTCTTATAATATTGATTCATCGACAGTTTGTAATCATAGCAGAATCAACTAATATAATACTTTCCCTATAATCACTTTATATAATCTTCATTTCAAAATACTTTCTGATTCTCTATTCTGACACATTTTACTGTCTTAAGAAATACTATTTACACATTTTTGTATTCCTCAACCATATATTATTTCACTCTCATTTTTTCCTGCAGCATGAGACTCAATGTGTCAGTCATCTATCAAGAGTTTGTGGTTAGGGTTTTGTGAAAATAGACAATAGATATTTTGCATCTCACCTATTTTGGACAAGTTCGCTGATCTACGTGTGGGTCCTCTTTCCATGCGACATGAGTCTTGTTGGCCATCAATGAACAGGTGACGCACCTGAAAGAACCAAATAGGGGCGATAGAGAAAAATATAGGAAAAGATAGAAAATGTTGGAAACACAATAACAGAGACACTTGTAAAAGCAAACAGAAGGATTTATAGGATTTGCAGTTGACCCAAATCTCACAGGAAAGGTGGGAACACTTTGCTATATAGTTGATCAAAATATTAAGTACTAGCTGTTGATCACAATGCAGAATTTGTAGAAGAATCAGTTCAAAAGCCATGTCTGAGCTTGCTGCTTTAAACCACAGTAGCATTTCTAAGTCATTGTTGAGTTTATTTTAGGTATGTGCCACTTTAAAAACATATGAGTAACATCTCAGATCTAGCATGCACAATGATAGAAAACTGTTCTTTATCAATCAAATAAAAGAGTTTAATCCAATATTATTTTTTTAAAGGAAGATCCACATTTCTTCCTTTTTTGTTTTCCTTTTATATCGGTCTTTAATCAAATGCAAGTGTTATGTGCAAAGGCATCAGCACTTTATATACTGTGAAGAAGACACTTTCATCACAGTTGGCATAGGGGCATGGTAAAAGGCACACTGAGGGAAACACATTAATAACTTTGCTGGAGATGAAATAAAACATCATTATTTGTTCAAGACAGCTTTATTTGAAGTCATACATAACAATGCTGTGCCAAAGCAACCTGCTTACCCTCTCGTTCAAGGTTGTGAAGTCCAAACAGAGCAACAGAAAACTGCAGTCTTAAGTAGAGGCTCAATCAGTGGAAACACCTGTGCTCAATTGGAGCATACCATGTAGTGCATGGGCACGGGTGACAATTTTCTTACAAGTGTTATTGTTTAAGGCTTCTGTGGTCAGAAATGTAGAATATGTTGACCTATTTGATTTATTATGTTTAATTAGTTTGAACTACATTTTGAATATGTTTGTAGATAAGAATAACAGTAATTAAGGGTATAAATAGTGGATTGTCCTATGGGGAGGGGCTTAACATATATAAACCTCTGGCCACAAGTGTTTTGAGGCGAGTCTGACTGTGGCTGTAGAGCAGAGAGGTACCAGTTATATTTATTCGAACTGTAAATATATATTGAGGTTTGTTTTCTTTCTGTAGATCCTTGTTACTTTGTGTTCTTTCAGCATTTTGGCTGTTAATAAAAGCACCTAAGGATACAGTTTTTGTGACTCTAGCCATCTTATTTAATTCCTAGTTTTTTCATCTACCCTTTTTGTAACATATACGATACAAATAAAGTGTGAGTATATAAAGTGTAGGACTGACCTGGTGTGGGCGCACACAGCTGGAGTTAAGGTTGGGGTAGCGGGTGGCAGGGTCAATGGCGTACTGTTCAAAGTGTTTACTGATGTTCTCTGTGGTGGTCTGAGGCAGCAGACGGTAGATACTCTCCCTGAGAACAATATATACCCATCAGATACTGCAAAACATACTGCAACAATATGTATAAAGAAAGCAAACACTGAGGCCAACCAAACACCACAACAAGTTGCTTTTAAAACTATAAACAATGACCTTTAAAGTAAAACCTACATCACTGGTACATTAACCAAACATATCCAGACTGCTTTATTTGACTACTGACACTCTCAATTAAATTAAATTACCATGATCAACGGTGACATTAAAGTTCAAAATGGTGACCCATCTTGAAACATGAGTCCCTTTGTTTTGCTGTGTAATAACATTCATATACACCTAATGTACACATGGGCATCATGGATAGTCCCCCTGCCCGCACATCACACATTCCAATTGAACCCCTGTGTCACAATCTGTCTTTCCTGTTTTATTTTGAAAAGTCTTCACCCCTCGTGTGATGTCTGTTTTTACTTCCTGTCTCTGTTCACCTCCTGCCCTGCCCAGCTGTGTCTTGTCCTTTGATTAGTTCTGCATGTGTTTAAGTTCTGGTTTTCTGTTGGTGTTTGTAAGATCTTTGATTGTTGTTTGTCGACTGTGAAAGTCCTGTTCAGTTTTGCCTTACCCTGCCCTGACCCGCACTTAAAAAGGTATTTTTCATTTAATCCTTCGTCCTGCATTTGGGTCCACCTTGCTCTGCCTCCACATGACACCCTGACAAGTGACAACTGCAGGAAGTTAACCTTAAGCCCACACACCTCTCAGCCAGGATCTCCAGGGGACTCCTGCCCTGGGCCCAGCCCCTCACCATCCAGGCACAGTCGAAGGCTGCCAGGAAGCCCCGAGCACAGCCTGTTCCCATCGGCCAGAAGGGCTGAAAGCAGAGAACATGACGTCAGCAGAAGCCAGAGTATCAAACATGACAACAACAGTCGCTGCGCCTCGTACCTCCAGCAGACTGTCTCCCACCAAAGAGACCAGCAGCTGGTGTCCGTGTTTCTTTCTGATCAGGGCGGCATTTTCCGAGGCGTACATGCTGGTGAAGTCAAACATGGCAACATCCTGCTGCCCGTAGTGGTTGATGGCGAAGTCAAGGGATGGAAGCTGGTAGTTTGTGCCAAAGTCTGCTGCTTCACGGGCGTAGGAGAGCAACGCTTCCTGGTTGACATTGTTGGGACTCAGCAGTCGCTCCGTTTCTGTGTAGTCCTGTATTTAGACAAAATCATTCAATTAATCAATTTAATATTGCAAATAGATATCCAAATATCACAACATTCTACTTTGCCTCAATGGGCTTTTCATTTCGCACAGCATCCAGAATGACTCCAAATCAATGACAATCTGGCTCCATGTCTACTGGATGTGTAAATAAGAGGGCTGGCAAAGCAAACGCTATAATAACGCTTTTGCGAAAATTCTTTTTAACGGTGCACATTTTATTAACAGGCGATTCCCGCCGCATTTTCTGCGTATCTTGGCCTGCCCCATATTTTGAGCAGAAATGCATCTAACATATGTTTAGGTAAGTTCACTAAAAAGTTTACGTTTCAAAATGTTCATGGTGCCCCTCTACACTTCACTGGCCTGATTTACCGTTATGAAAAGATGTGTAGTTAAGATTTAAATGAAGGCATACATTTAAGATGGGTGTGGTCTAAAATAAGGGTGCAGAAAGTTTGGAAGGGGCCTTTTTCCACCCTTAGAAACATCCTTGAAACAATTTGGGGATGTCTTAAGTGTGATCTCATCGCAAGGTGGTCTATCGTTTTGACTTTGTGAGAAGCATTATTATCCAAAAACAGAAAATGTCTTGAGGACCAGCATGCCAGGCTGGACAGAGACAAGGTTGATATTTTTCATGAAATGTAATGAAACATCTGACATGACAAAATGACAAAACTAAAGCAGGTAGTTTGTTGAAGGGTTGAGCTATACGTCTCTGTAGCTTTGGCCACATGTGTTCATGCTGCCGTACAGCTGACACAGCGAGATATCACTCTGCACTAACTTGTAATGTAATTGAGATGGAAAACACTAAGTGAGGTGTGTGTGTGTGTGTGTTTGTGTGTGTGTGTACACAAAAGGTGAGGGCAAGTTTCTAATTAGAGCCTGTTTCATTATAATCCACTGTGCAGGCCGCACTGCAAAAACTTCCCTGGTAAACACTCATTCCTGTCAACCCCCCAAAAAGCCTCTAGGTTTTAAATATAGGATTTCTGTGTGTTTCTGGCTTCTAAGTGTGTGTTTCAGGCTCTATTATTATTTTCGTCAGAGTTGCCAATATGTATCATTAGATGTGCTCTCATGTGACTCTGGACTGGTAACTCCTTGTTTGGTTTTATCATTATCTCGGCCAGGAGATCCTGTATTGAGAAAGGATGTCAGTGTGTGCATCTCAGTGTGTGCGTGTGTCTGACCACGGCTAATCTTGCATGCTATTGGACCAATCAACCCCATTAAGCTATTTGAGAGGACAAACTATGATTCAAGGCTATACCTACTGTAGCTACCATATCAGAGAGGCGGTTCAGAGTCATTTAGAAGATGTTGCTTATAGTGATGCCCTTTGCTAGAGGTGCATAAATAATCCAATTGCTATTGCGATGATAATTTTAGATTCCCGCATTGATGTGAAAATAATCCTCCCGATCAAGTGGGCGGGGCCTATGGGGATATTCCGTTTAAAGTCCTTATCTTGCGTAATTTACTGTAGCTGAAAGATCATAGAACTGTTTCAAAATGCATTAACTTGTTGGGTCTTATTCCAGTAACACGTGATATAGATCGAATATCGTTTCCTATTTGCTTTAAATCACTTGTTAATATCGGGAAAATGGGTTAAATTCAGAGGTATCCAGAAAAGTCTGGATTCAAACTTGCCGCTGCTTGGTGCTGTGTCGTGACGTCACGTGTGGTTCCGCGAATCCTGGTGAGTTCAGCCCGTCCCAGCATCACACAGTGTAGCATTGCTGGTATAGCCGCATGTCAACTTTGTGTATCAGTGTTTATCTCCGAGTTTGTCTTGTTTTTTCCGGATCATGGTGAAGAGGTGTGTCGTTGGCGGGTGTAGCAACACCAATCGGGATGGTTTTACCGTTCATTTGTTCCCGAAAGAGAAGGTTTTACGGGAGAAATGGGAGCGATTTGTGCGATCCGGACGGCAGCAGGGAGCCAGACAGCGGCAGCCGGGAACCACACGTGACGTCACGAAATGGCCTGCTTCCAGAAGCAAAGTTTTTTTATTGGACCTAATATTTTTCCTTTTTTTACATATTATTCAGTATGAAATAAAGAAACATACATTGACTATCTGTTGCATACACCCCCCAGAAATCAACTGCCAAAAAAAGTTTTTAATGTAAGATAAGGACTTTAAAGCAGGGGTCGGCAACCCGCGGCCCTTTAAACCCTCTGCTCTGGCTCCCTTGAGCTTAGACAAAAATAAGAAGGAAATAAAATAAAAGTATTTTTAGGACTATTTATATTTTGTTGCATGGTTGAAAATGTTTCGTATCTTGTATTTTGAGGTGATACTCTGACACATAAACAAAAAACAAAACGGTTTTAATTAGGTCAACTAAAATATGCGTCACATCCTGCTACGGTCCCGCGCGAGCGCCTTTTCCTGCGGGTGAATAACCTGACCCCCGGCTCGATGGGCGAACTATGGATAAATAAAATAAAAGTAACGGAGGAACACAGGATTTAATTCTGTATGGACAGAGTTATATGGTTTCACAGCAAACGATGCTGGTTTACCGGTATGTTTGATATGTAGAGAGAAGTTGTCAACGGTGCTGCAGCCTTTAAGTATCGAGGAACAAGAAGGGAGAGGAAGACAGCTGACAATCTTCAGTCATAATTCAATGGGGTATGTCATTTATTTCAGAAAACACTTTTTGTTATATTCCATGGAAGGCTCTTAAAGTCCCGATAGCAATGAATATATTAAATGCTTTGACAATAAATACATACAAAAATTAATCTCTGGAAGCCGTAGCGCTGTAAAAAGCACGACCAATCATCTGAGCCGGCCCGGCTAAAGTAACTGGATGGCCTATCGGCCTGTCAGCCTTCCATCTCTGCACAAACTTATCTCGTGGCCTCATTGATGATGCACGTTCGTGTGTGTTGGAGGAGGGACTCTGTAAGAAAGTCTGAAGGAAGAGGCATATTTTTTCCGGTTGTGTATTTTCAAATTCGAGCGCACTCGAGCTGGTTTCTCCTTTCTTACCTACCCTACCTTTAACTCTTTTTAGGGTGCAGCTATGTTTTATTTATTTCAAAGGGGGCCCATTTTAATAATATTTGTTTTCCCTTCAAATGTGCAGAGGACTCCCCAAGTGCTGTTTAATTTATTTTAAAGTAGGCCTGTGTATTATTTTTAATTTTCCTTATAGGAGTTCTTTGTTTCTTATTAGAGGTTAACAGTTTTATATAATGTAATAAATAGCCTAACAAATGCAAAAAAACTGTAGTTTTTGTCTGATATAACAATAAATACAACTTTATTAGCTATCATGCTATGAAATATGTTTTGCGGCTCCAGACAAAAAAATGTTTGGGAAAAAGGAGAAAAATGGCTCTTTTGGTCAAAAAGGTTGCAGACCCCTGGTTTAAAGTGATGTTTAAAACTCAGTTAATGGGGCACGTTCACTGGCGCTTCCACAAACAACAACCAACATAATTATTACACTCAAATGAAGTACATTATTCAAGTTTACATTAACTTTGGATAATAACACGGGAGAAATGAGCGGAAGCGGCGAAGCGCTCTCTTTTCCTCTCTCCCTCTCTCCTGACAGCCGGTCAGTATCTCATGCAGCTCACTGATCCAGTAATGAGTGACCCGACAGTGAAGAATACATATATGTATAACTAGTTTAGCTTGTTCCAGAGGTAGATCAAATAGCTAAGTGTGTTAGTTCTAACTCTTAGTGTGTGTTGCTCCGCTCACCGGTCCGTAACAGCGGGCAGAGCTGCAGGATTTCTGCTTCACACACGTTGCATACCGCTATTTTATTGTCTTTTTCGGACACCTTCAAATACTGCCAGACCGGTGAAGCCATTTTGGCGAGCTTGTTTTGCCGCACACAGAGAAAAGTGTCGTGTATTTTACGTCATGTGATCGGCTCTCGCGATCGGCATTTAAAGAGAGCACCGATCGATCGGCAGAGAGTGAATATCGGCCGGTATCGATTGGCGGTCGATCGATCTGAGCATCCCTAGTGGTAGCTCACATTTATGATGACCCCTTTGTCCAGAAGACTCTGCTTTTTGGCCGTCATGACAAAGTAGTGGGTGTGGTCTCTGTAGTAAACGATGTTCTCCAGGTCAATACCTGAAACAGGAGCAGACAAACAAACAATACTTAGAAGGCTGTAAAAAGGCTTAACAGTGGGAGAGGCAAACAGACAGGCCAGCATTGTATACAACTCAAACAGAGTAAATTGGTTGCTGGTAGACATTTTCTTTCACCTGTCTCCTCCCTGAGTCCCAGAAAGAACTTCTGGTTGAAGATGAAGGCCACACCACTGATCTCCTCCACTTTGGCCTCTGCTGTGGTGTTCCTGTTAACAAAGTTAGCCGTGATGGCGATGGCCAACTTCCCTCGAAACTCTTTGCGACCAAAACCTGCCGAGAGGAAAAACTGTGACCAGACCATAGCAGAACCACACACAGATGAATAGGCTAGTCCAAACCAATTACAACCATGGATCCTTAACACCAACCCTAACCCTGATTTGACCCTTATGCTAATGCATCACATTTACCACTTTTAAACTGAAAATAACAAATACTGCAGTGATGCAACATTTGTCATACAAAGGTGGGTACAGAACAAATCTAGGCTGCGGACAAACTGACAAGAAAAGTAGGTCTTATGTCTTTTCCCAACCACTCTTCGTAACCCCTAGATTCCACCGGGTCCGTCTGCACCGCGGCGTTCACAGCTTGGCGGTCACTCTAGTCCAGCGGTTTTCAAAGTGTGAGGCGCGCCTCCCCTGGGGGGCGCCAGAGAGCTTCAGGGGAGCCGCAGCGTGAGACACAAAAGGAGAAAAAGATGAGTAAAGTGACACTTGCCCACTTGTGGCTGTCTGTGGAGACCGAGTTCCCCCACCTCGCCAAAAAGGCTGTAAAAGTGCTCATTCCCTTCCCCTCCACCTACCTGTGTGATTGCAGGTTTTCCGCATTGACTTTGATCAAAAGCAAGTACCGGTCAAGGCTGCAGCCAGAGGATGATCTGCGTTTATTCCTGTGTGCATCAAAGACGCAGACTCATTGTTCCCACTAAAGTACGGGTGAGTGTAATAAGGAGGCAAAGTTGACGTTCAGTGTGTTGCCGGGAGCATATAAGGATTTATCCACCATGTTGAAAATGTTAAAAAATATATGTCTTGAGAACACGGCGTGCGGAAATATACGGGTCGTGCTGCAGCTAGATGTGCCTGTCCTCTGTAAGAAGGTGTCGGCGACTGACATGCAAGGAAGAACGGCTGTCCCTGCAGGCTGTTCCGACTTTAACAACTGGATTAACTTCCAGGGTAGTGAATTGAACATGCAATTGTAATTGGGTGTGTGGTATATTTTCATGCACGGACACGCATCTTCCACAACACACAAACTGAACAACACTCAATTTTCCGATCGCTAACAGTGTCCTTGCGATCTTGTTATAAAAACAAGTGCACGTTACTGATGCAATATGGTTGAGACCATTCGGGCTTATTCTAGAGGGGTGCAAGGAATAGTCCAAGTAGTGGGGGAGTTTTATACAATATGTTTAAAACATAAAAATAAAAAGGTTTTAAAAAGTTATTGTTTAATGTTTTAAGGGGGTGACGCTACTCAGCCAATGAAATCGGTGCAGTCAGCACGATAGATTCAAACACACACACACAGAGACGAGACAAGAGGAGAGAAACAGTCGGAGTAATTTCAAATGGCGGAAGGTAGACAGCAAAAACAGAGCATTTCATTACATTTTCTCTTACTGGACCTCTTTGAAATGCAATTGAATACCCCTGCATTATAGCAACAACAATAATAATAATAATAATAATAACAGCAATAATAATTGGGAGGGGGGGCGCGGCTGTTCTTATGTTCTCTGAGGGGAGGGTCACCTACCCACATTTTGAAAACCCCTGCTTTAGTCAATGGGTGCTATTCCACCAGACGCGCCGCGTTACGATTAGAAGCGTCCCAGAAGTGTCCCAGACGTGTCCCAGAAGCGTCTTGGCGCTGGGCTCCGCAAAAAATAGGTGGCAGGAAGTGAAACGGTCAGAGCATCCAGTCAATCCCCAAAATAAACTAATGTTGCAGACCCTATCCCTATGTAGTCTTTCAAGTAGGAGGAGAAATGCCAGCTTTCTCCGCCGGTTTACAGGCACTATGTAAATTATATATATAGAATAATTATGATGATGAATTAATTTTTTTACCACTAAAATACAGCAACACATCTTTGATTCATGTCGTTTATAACTGGGATATTACAATTATTATTAACTTTGTCTTTTTGCATAAAGTAGCCTGTCCAGGAAATATGCCCAAATCAACTAAATCTGCGAGCCGGCACGCAAGACGCTCGGCAACCGCGTTGGGTATGACGCTGTTCGGAGGTTGGAACAAAACCGCGGCGTAAACGTAACGTGGCACAGACGGACCCGGTGGAATCCCGGGGTAAGCCTCAGTAACAATGACATTGGGTTAAGGAAATAAGTGAAGAATAAGGGGCCGTCTATATTTTCTACCCACTTATGTTTACAGAACTAAAGATAGCTCTTAGCTGTGATTGGTTGTTCCTCGTCACATGACAAATGTGCGCTGCTCCGTTCCAAAATGTCCAAATTTGTCATCAGGATTTAGGAAAAGACAACGGCATTGCTAAAATAATCCAACTACGAAAAGTAACATTTTCAGTAGAAGGACAAACCCTGCGTTTGTCGTCATGACCGGTTGTTTCCATGAAGGGACACTTGTTGCCGCAAGGACTTGTGGGACAGCATTATTTCCTTTCCTTTTGCAAAGGATGCTTGGGTGTATCCTATGCTAAAGGAGATAACAAATGAAGCATTAAAGCTCCTTTCCTATGATCTAGAGAATTCTAACAGCTCTAATCATGGCTGCTACTTCATCAATCGATTGCCATAAATAAACCCAACTCCTGTTGTGAGTTATTTCCCTCTTGCTCACCGTCTAATGTGTTTTTGCGTCCGTCAGCTCCAATCACTACATCAAAATCAAATTCTGAAACAGGATGGCTGGAGGGCCGGACTTCTGCTCGCCAACCAGGACCTGAGGAGGAATACAGCAAAGCATTGGGGGCCACTTCAAATGGATTATACAGTATACCATCACATACACGTTATCTAAAGAGAGTGCGAGTAAATATCTTGTATCTAAAGGAGAGGCAGATGACAGGAGGCTGGGGCAAAGGTCTTGCTGGAGGACAGTTATAATACCTACTAGGAACTCAATAGGGTTTCTTGTGGTGGGATGTTTTTTTCTAACCACATGAGGCTTTGTGGTCATTTCTTAACTGCCGTATATAGCAGCTACAGGGTGTTGCTTATTCTTCTCGTTGGACCACTGGGTATGATTGTGTTCCTGTGTTTATGACTGGAGCTTTAAATAATGAAAAAAATCCCCATACCCCATATTTAGGACACTCAAAACACCACAAAAATGTAGCTACCAGCAGACTATCAATAGACTTTTTTCCATAGATATAAACGCTGCCAGTGCAAATGCCTCCTCTCTAGGAAACCTTGTGATCACTTTAGCATATGTATTGCTTTCCATATATAGCATGGGTGATATGCAGGAGAGTCCCTGCCACTCGTGACCCTTTCTCACACACACACACACACACACACACACACACACACACACACACACACACACACACACACACACACACACACACACACACACACACACACACACACACACACACACACACACACACACACACACACACACACACACACACACACACACACACACACACACACACACACACACACACACACACACACACACACACACACACACACACACACACACACACACACACACACACACACACACACACACACACACACACACACACACACACACACACACACTCACCATCCTCAGTCTGCTCTGCTGGTGGCTCCACAAGCTTGACAAACTCAACGTTGACATGGATTTCCACTCCCAGAATCAGACTCACTTTGAGGAGCATCAGCTGGAGCTGGCGGATACCTGCGGTGGAAACACATCAATACACACACAGGCTGATATTGTATAACCAAAAAGCCCCAAACTCAAGGCTAGCGCTAACTGTAGGTGCAAACACGCATTTTAGCCTTTGCAAACCATTTACCTGCACAAAAACCTATACAACAGGAGATGGAAAACCCCAAAAAACATCATCAGAGCCTTCGATTTTTGGGCAGGGCCTAATTTCTTACCTTTATTTCTGTCTATGAATTCTATGTATTAGACTTTTGTTTCTGGAAATCTAATGTGATCGTTCTAATTAAGCATATGTGTAACGACGCCTAAAAATGTAATCTGCCTCTCAGCAAAAAAGTAGATTTATAGCTCTTCAACTGTAGTTCATGGGATATTTTTTCTCAATAAGTGGTGGTAAAATGTCTTTGTGCGCTGATGGGGTCTAAGGACAGAGGGGGCTGTTTGCTGTACACTGTAAAGCCATCGGAGACAAATGTTTAATTTGTAATATTGGGGGTGTATAAACGAAATATGATTGATTGATGGTAACTGGGCAGCAGCAGGGCAAAGGTCTGCTGCGGTTGGCTTCCTCCAGTCCTACTGACATACTGCACCATATGCCACAGGTCCTACCTACTGTAATCTCATCACAAAGCTTTGAATAAACCAGTTTGAGCCGAGCGGTTACATATAACTGGAACGCTTATAGCACTGAGCAGCTTTAAATACAGGACGTGGTCTCCTTAATGACCTAGATAATATAGTAAGTTCATTTAATATAATGAACATTGCATAATGGCTTTAGAAATGTAAAAATATGGTTATCCATGTTATCTACTTCTGTACTGTAAATAGTCAAAACCTTCTTCAGGAGATGTGTGTACTCAATTGCCCTTATTCTAACATGTTTCTGAATACACTTGATATCCTAACCAGGTTCAGTAATTAAAGTCATTTTGTTCAGTCTTGAAGTTTAAAATGGTTGTCTATAATCGGTACCTTAGGTAACATGTTATTGGAGGCTTGATGTTAGAAGCAGTGAATTGTACAGTGGGACTGACAAAGATGAATAAAAGAAGTAAGAATTTTATGAAAACAGTTACCCTATCGGATACAGGATATACTTAAAAATCATAAGCTGAAACAGTTTAACGGATTAATGTAAGATGATCAGTCATACTAAATGTGTATATGATTATTAATTTATTAAACAGCACAATATTATCCTCCTTATTAAGCCTGCATGAAGTGCATGAGATTGGTGCATTAACCTTTAAAATACTAAATTTATTTTTGAATTATTCTGTAGTTATTCCAGTAACTTTTTTATACATCTTGCAGTAAAAAGCAATATTGCAACTTTTGAAGTATTTATTTAAAAGTGAAAGTGCAATACAAATATTAACGATGATCATTTTTGCCCAAACTGTGCAAGGTAATGTGTATTTAGGGAGTAGACATGCAGTGGATTTTCCATTTTATTTATCAAAAAAGTTTGGATATTTGAAAAGGTATGTGTATATTATATCATATGTCTATCACCTCACGGGTGACACAGGTGGCCCCCACATAGCAAGTCTCTTTCAACCCATACCAGCTGTAGAATCATTAAGATTCAAACTAAAAAACAATATATTTCTATGTGGCAGATTATTAGTTGTTTATATTTAGTGACTGCTACGAGCCGATAACCAGAGGAGCTTATCTTTCAGCAAGTTATTAATAAATGACAGTTACATAAGCTGGAGAGGAAGACAGTACAATGGAAACGCCCCACTCGGCAGATAGAGACTGAAGAAACTAAGCTGCTGTTAAATATCTGCTCACAGGTAAACAATAGGCAAATACTATGGATGTAACGATATATCGAATATCGCGGTAAATAAATGTCTCATTACCGTCGTCGAGACTGACAAAATCTACCGCGATTTTAAAAAATGTTTTAAAATAATTTATTTCCTTTTTTTAAACCTTTATTTAACCATATGGTCCCATTGAGATCATCGATCTCTTTTTCAAGGGAGACCTGTCCAACATGGCAGCAAGTTGGTTACAACCAAGCGGCAAACCCTGGGGAAGAGCCGGTGTCACTACCATATCTGCTCGGGGTACCATATCTGCTCGGGTGTATTTCCGTCGCATCCGTCATCCCTGTTCTGCGCAATGACGTCACGCGTTGGGATTGGCTGTACGGTAATTTACCCAGGACACCGCCTACTCCCGCCTGCTCCAAATAAGGGCAAACAGGCGGAGCCGAGGCAGGACCTACTGCTACCGAGCTGAAAGTTCCAGAGCTAGCTGAAGCTACCAAGCTAAGCTAACATGCTCCCATCTGCACACTGCCGTGGCATTTGAAGTTTCTAAGGTAAGCGGACATGAAACTATTCAGCAAAACTATAAATAATAATCTAAGTTATTGAGTTTTTAGCATAATACTTCAGAATCTTAAAATCCCGTTTGTATGCAATTGTGCTAAATTCAACAGTGGAATCAAGCAAATATTAATATGTTTGCATGACATTAGTTATTTATATTTTGATATCACTTAATTATACGTTTAATACATTTAAGTCAAGCTAAGGTACATGTGATGGTAGCTAGTTAGTGCTCTTACCTGTGAGGCCTCCTCCAAACAGCATAATAACCAGTAATGTATTTATATTACTAAAAATAGTAAAATAAAAAGGACCCTGACTCGGACAATACACAATCCAACATGTTCAACAGAAGAGAATCAGTTATATTGTTTGTACCCATGGTACTTTACATATATATCTGTTTGTTTAAGGTGTCCAGGTGATGCAGACAGGCTGGACCAGAGAGTGGGAGACAGAACTGGACTCCTCACGGCAGTGAACTTCAGCACAGGTACAAAGACTCTTTTTTTCATACTGTACAAAGAATCAAGAAAGATATTGGTTTAAATGAATGAAGTATTGACTTGAATACACTGATATACATTCCATTAAACAATACTAAATACTAGATCACCTACACATCAGTTAAGTTGAGGGTTTTTTCCATGCAAAAAGTTACATTTAGATGTTAACAAGCAATATGATTTTGTCAGCTTTCTAATGTAATGTATTGAAGGCAAAGATATTTAACAGTGAGAACTGCTACTATTTATCTCTGAATATTGTCTGTAAAAAACGTGGTAAAAGTTATTCTTTCAGTGAGACAACAGAGCAAGCTTCTACAGTTACACTACGTTTTGATAACAGTTAAATATTATTTTGATAACATATTTCAATGTTGATGAACTTCATACTGTTCATTCATAATCTGTCTTTGTAGCTCACTGTTGAAATAAAAAAAAAACATTACAATTACAAAATAATTATATCTACAGCCCCTAAACACACAAACACACCGCTTTCATAAATAACACACTCGTTCTGCAATAATATGTTTTATGTTTCCTGTCATTTTTGTTAGGAAAGGACATGCCTGAAAGACACAACATGTTCTCCAACTCTGAGGGTCAAGAAGAACATCCAAGAGGAAAATTAAAAGCTGATGCTATGAGATTTTAAGAACAGTACACTAAGAAACTACTTTTATTGTAAAAACAGTCAGCTGATCGAATGCACCTATTTCCACATCTACACTCCATCAGCTAATTATTTCTATTTGCCTCACTTTATGAGCTTCACACCACTTGTGCCTTGGACCGCAGAGTTTGCAACATCACAAATAAATGGGGCCAATCTTCAGTCAGATATGAATGTGTAATCTAACATTTTCAGTAAGAATAATGGACAAAAGGAGTGCAAATACAAATACAATTGATTGAAATGTGAACCAAAACTTAATCAAACATGTTTTAAATAAAAAGCACATATGGACAGAAGGTGTACAACTATTACATGTATAATTAAACACATTTAGTCAAATAAAGTGACAGACTAGGCCTGTGCAGTTGGTATCAGCTTTGCCCAGCATGGGCTCCTCCATCCGGCCTGGTCCTCCTCGCAGAGGAAAGACCCTCAGTCCTCTCCGGGCCAAACAAACAGACAGGACGTCCATCACACGGAGGTTTCTCCCTGAAGTCTTTGCAGTTTTCTGGACACCACGCTGTCTCAATCTGTCCACACTGAATATGAGAGGGGGAAAATGGAAATAATAAATGCTTTAGACAATAAAAAACAAAAGTTGACTGTTGAGTTGCTCAGTTTTTTAGATTGTCAATACTATTACTGTATAACTAATATATCAGGTTAAGAGGCACATTCAAATAAAGATTGGTCTTTAAATACATGTTGTCTTTTGAATTGTTTGTCTAAAGTCAAGGATCTAGAACTGGTACTTAGTTTTAATGATACAGTCTGGTTATTATGCTGTTTGGAGGAGGCCTCACAGGTAAGAGCACTAACTAGCTACCATCACATGTACCTTAGCGTGACTTAAATGTATTAAACGTATAATTAAGTGATATCAAAATATAAATAACTAATGTCATGCAAACATATTAATATTTGCTTGATTCCAGTGTTGAATTTAGCACAATTGCATACAAACGTTAAGGGATTTTAAGATTCTGAAGTATTATGCTAAAAACTGAATAACTTAGATTATTATTTATAGTTTTGCTGAATAGTTTCATGTCCGCTTACCTTAGAAACGTAAAATGCCACGGCGGTGTGCAGATGGGGAGCATTTTAGCTTAGCTTGGTAGCTTCAGCTAGCTCTGGAACTTTCAGCTCGGTGGCAGCAGGTCCCGCCTCGGCTCCGCCTCTTGGCCCTTATTTGGAGAAGGCTGGAGTTGAACTCTGACGTCACTGTCGAGCCGTTAGTGGCCGACTCCGCCTACTAAGGGCTTCTCGGCAACTCTGCAGAATCCTATGGGTGACGTCACGGACCCTACGTCCATTTATATATACAGTCTATGGTTACAACATGAACATAAAACAACCAAGCACCCAGGAAGTGCGCTGGACTCAGATGAAAATATTCGTGGTGGCCAAACGGCGGTACTACACTTCCGTTTGGTTACCAGGCCCGGAAACACTTTTTTCCATTGACTTACATGGGGAAAGAGTGGTCTGTAAATCGTTGGATAATTTTTTTTAAACTAAATAAACCACCCAGTATGAACACTTGTATAGCCCTTATTAAAAACATTTGTTCCTCAAGTTGTAAAAATGTGCTAATAACATTATTCTGAGAGTTATTTCCCTCTGCATTATGAACGCGCATCTAACCCACGGGACCGCGCCGCCCGGCACGTTCATGTTACGTGTTCAGCACTACATGCGTTTATCTTTACCCATGGATGCACAATAAGAACGGACCCATATCGTCTTACTGCCATCCCACGGAGCTGTAATAATGGATATATTGCACATGTTTGCTGTAATTCATTATCATACTACATGGGCTGTATATGATTACATCTTGTACCGTAAATGTTGTATTAAATAAAGTTAATATTACCGACGTTAGATTAACGTCCCTGTAGCTTCTTATTGCACTAAGAAGCTTATTGCACGTATATATAGAGTAAAAAGTACAATATTTGCTTGAGTAGAAGTATAAAGTTGCCTTAAATGGGAGTTTTCAAGAGAAGTATACATTTATCAAAATAGTACTTAAAAGGTAGGATAGGTACGAATGGAGAAACCAGCTCGAGTGCGCTAGAATTTGAAAGTACACAACCGTAAAAAATCTGCCCCTTCCTTCAGACTTCCTTACAGAGCCCCTCCTCCAACACACACGAACGTGCACATGACCAATGAGGGCACGAGATAAGTTTGTGCACAGATGGAAGGCTGACAGGCAGGTAGGCCATCCAGTTATTTTAGCCGGGCCTGCTCTGATGAACTTTTTGTAAAAATGGTAGCAAATCAACATCTCTCGTACACAATAAACAATAATTATAATGTCAAATGGTAAATGGACTGCATTTAAAAAATTGTGCTTTTCCAGTCCTTTAGTTCCATCAAAGCGCTATTATAATAATATATATATATATATATACACATATACACATATACATACAGTGCAATAATTATTTCATGCTAAATTAAGCTCTGTTGCTTGGATATCACTAGATCCTGTTATAGCGTAATATAAGTACATAACGATTGATGTCACATTAGCATAATTACTAGCTAGCCGCTAGCTGCTAACTGCCGCCTCGTTAAATGATCCAAGCTGCTTTCCTGGGTTCTAAAGTGCTGTGAAGCAGCCTGTTCTCTGGCTTCAGTCTGGGTGGAAGAGCCATCTGCAGCGCAGAGCTCTCTGGGTAAACTCTTCTTCTATTTACAACACTTTTGCCGATGTTTCAAGCACTTTTCAAACACTATTCTGGGCTTAAAACGCGATATGCATCACCCTGGATCTCCAAATCCATCATAACAACCCATTACCATACTGTCATGAACGCGCGGTGCTGTTACGTGTACGCAAATTGACGTGCTTGATGTGAACGAGCATTTTGGTTAAAAAAAAAGAACTAACTTTTAAGGAAATAAGAGTGATTCATTCATGTAATTATGATTATTTGACGTTGCATTGAAGGAAAGTGTCACCGAAATAAATGTTATTAGGTTTTCCAGATGATTTAATGATATACAAATGATATCTCTTGCTTCCATTCCTTAGATTATGTTTCATAAAAAAATCGATTAAGAGCTTCTACTGTCACACAAAATCTCTTGTCAGTATGTCAAGTTCAAAAAAAGAGTTCATATTTCCTGGAAATTGCTAGTGGAGCCTCGCAGATAGGGGGGTGCTGCAGCCCCCTCAGCACCACCACCCCCCCCCCCCCCTCCCCCCTTCCTGTGTCCATTCGCGATATCTCGCTGTCTCATGATCTCATCAGAACAGAGTGGGCGATAGGGCTGTGCAATTTAATCGATCCTGCGATATATATCGATATTTTGTTTCCCGAGAAAGTATCGATATTTCAGCCGCGGGTATCGATACATTAACTCCCATTCAAATCCCCCGTGTTCCGCCTGGCACTCTGCTCGCTGCCCATTCCCCCCCGTTCGCTTTGCATGAAGAGCGGTTACGTCAGCCAGCCGAGCTGCTAGTGTCGCTGTAGAGCATTTCTAGATACACAGACGCCGGTGTCTTCTTCTCGCAGTGAGTGCGAAGCGGTTCAGGAGAATGGCGGCAAACATTAACCACACTGGAGAGGGTCTTCTCTACCGCCGGAGATATCGGCCCAATCCCAAACCACTCCCTCGACGGAGTGAACTCCGTCTGTAGCTACACTCGCAGCTCAACGAGGCTCCCTCCTGTCAGATGGAGGGAGTAAATACAGCAGCAAGCTTTGGGACGGCCTCCCCTCTCTCCGGCAGAAACAGGAAATGCCGTAACTGTATGTAACAACGGTTTCAAATCAACATCTCTTAGACAAAAAGTTTAAATTAATAACTCAAATAAAACTCCTAACATCTTTCATTGTGTTTCAAAGCTCTTTTAGTTTTAAACCTGATGTTTATAAGCTTCTTAGTTTTTGCAACGGTCTGTAAATATACACAACTTTATAATAAAATGCACACATTTACCTTTTTCTAGACTAAACACAGGTATGATCCTAAGTTAAAACATATGAGGTTATCATGAGGTTGTTAACATCGCAGTTTATTAGTGGATGTTTGCTGGAACTACTTGTTAACAGCAGCGGACATACACAGCGCGACTCCGGTCAGGTAGAGACCGGTCTCAAGTCAGCACCGCTGCAGACTCGCTGTTTGAGGGCTTGATAGCCCACTCCCCCTCCACACCGCTCCACACTCGTAGGTGGACCCTCTGCGTGAACGCGCAAACGGAGGGGTAGGGTGTAGGGGGCGGTTTGGGAATGGGCCCAGTCCCGGCGTCAAGAGGGGGACTGAAAAAAAAAAAAAAAATACTATTTTGATTGAGTAGGCGGACTGTCCGCCTACTCAATCAAAATAGTATTTTTTTTATTTATTTTTTATTGTTTTTAGTTTTATTACAACAGTTTATGATGTGTTAAAAACAACAGAAAACTCCACTGACAAACCAACATGAACAGCATGGGTAAATAAAAAAACAGCTTTGCAATTTACGCAGTTTACGTCATGAGACGTAAATTGACGGTCACTGACGGTCAGTGCGTCATCCCGCCATAAAACAAAAACAAACGAAGCAACGTAGCAGCTATTTTAATTCAAGCGGACATTCAGAATATTTTATACAGTCTATGGACAGAATGGATATTCGCAAATGGCTGAAAAAGCCAGAAACAACCACACCGTCGGCGGCATCCCCGCCGCCTGGCAGCAGCAGCAGCAGGAGCACCGGAGAGGACGAGGAACACCTGCCGAGGGAGGAGCCGCGGGTTCAGCCTCGCAGTGAGGAGAGTGAGCCGGGTTCACTGGGACCGGAGAGCCCGCCGTCGCACTCACAGCATGGTTTACCAGAGGACCTCGGAGTTGACAAGCCAGCTCAGGTTCATCTCAGGCAGTTTCCAAAGAAGCAACAGCATAATAATGACTGTAAACGGTCATTTTCGGCTAATTGGTACAACGAGAGAGACTGGCTTGAATATTCGCAGCAAGAAGATGCAGCCTTTTGTTTTCCCTGCAGGAAATTTGGAGGGAGTGACTCCGTTTTCACAAGAACTGGGTATACTAATTGGAAGCATGCTAATGATAAGGCAAAGGGATTTAGCTGGCACAGTAACAGCAAAGAGCATCAAGCATGCAATGTTAGCTGGAAAGAGAAGGAAATGCGATGCAACACAGGCAGTGAAATTTCAACCATGGTTAACTCTCATCAGCTTGCGCGAAACCGCCTGTATGTGTCTGCAATTGTTGACATAATTGAATTTCTTGTCTCAAACGAACTGCCACTGAGGGGTGAAGTGGATTCAGTCAATAGCAGAGATGAACTGGGAAGCGGACTGTTTCTCTCACTGTTTGATTACACGCTGAGGCAAAACCAAGAGCTTGCAAAGGCTTTCAGTACAATTCCAAAAAACGCAACTTACACATCACATGATATTCAAAATCACATCATTGAACTGATGAGCACGATCGTAACAGAGCAAATTGTTAAAGATGTCGGGGAGTCATGGTTTACACTCAAGGTGGATGGAACTAAAGACCCGACAGGCAGTGAAAATGTATCTATAGTTGTGCGTTATATGGACAAGGACTACAAAATGCAAGAGAGGCTGTTATCAATGCAGACAACGGACAAATGTGATGCCCAGTCACTCACTAATGTTGTGCTTGATGAACTGTCAAATGCTGGCCTTGACGCAAACACAATTCTTAGTCAGTGTTATGACGGAGCCAGCGTCATGTCGGGACGAGAGGGAGGCATGCAGAAGCTTATTCAAAATAAGTTAAACAGAGAAGTGCCTTACATCCATTGTTTCAACCACCAATTGCATTTGGTGATCGTGCATGCTATTTCCTCAGAGAGTGCAGTTGGGGATTTTTTTGAAGTGTGCAATTCCCTTTATAAATTTATGAAAAAGCCCACTGTAGCCGCACAGTACAAAGGAGAGAAGCTTAAAAGGCTGTTAGAGCAGCGATGGACCGGACACCTTGACACGGTGTCTGTGGTGCTGAAGTCACACACTGCACTGGTGGACTTCCTGAAAGAGATCGGAACCATGGGAGCAAGTGCTGATGTGAAAATTGAATCTGTTGGACTTCACAAGGCCATTACAGAACGGAGCTTCACATTTCTCACCGGTGTGATGCACAAAGTATTGGGGCTGATGGACCCAGCCAATTGGATGCTGCAAGCCGAAGAAACAGATCTAATCACTGCAGTCCGGCTCATTCAAAGTGCCTCTTCTTGCATAGAGGATCTACGATCAGATGCGGAATTTCAGAAACTGTGGGCTGACAGCGGGGATGCAGGTGAGGGCGCCGGCGCGCCTGCTCCTCCAAAACGGCAGCGGCAGGCCACCAGGACGCTACAAGACTACGTGGTGAGTGAAAGCCTTGGGCAGCGCGAAGTGGACATTCAACAAGACTGCAAGCGGCTGTTTTTTGGCATCATCGACTCTATTCTGAGTGAAATGGCTGCACGTTTCAGCGAGCGTAACGGGAAATATATGTCAGCTTTGGACGCTTTGGACCCCGCCAGTGTGATTTTCCTGGAGGCTGAGAAAGTGAAACCACTACTGGATTTAACAAACACAGACATGGTTGAGGCACAGTTCACAGTTGCGCGAGAGTTTTTGAAAAGCCGGTGCACAGGCCAGGGAGTAGAGAGAGTGACTTTGAGTCACCTTGTTGCAAAGGAGTCCAGGGTATTAAGTGCCATGCCAGCGGTAATGACAGCATTCAAACACGCACTAACATTCGGGGCATCAACTGCTACATGTGAAAACTCGTTCTCCACGTTGAAGAATGTATTTAGTGAGCACAGACGCAGCATGTTGCATCGACGCAAAGCCCATCTCATCCAGCTGGCCTTTGATAATGACCTCAGTAGGAAATTCAAAGATGAGTGGAAGGAGATGCTGCTGAGGAGGTTCCACTCGTCAGGAAAGAGGAGACTGCAACTCTACTGAAGGTAAGAGCTGGTTATTTTATCATTTGTATTGTTGCTACTGTTTGTTAGCAATGTGGTTATTGATCATCCGTTGTTGGATGTTAGATCAGCGCCTCTGATCTGTGGAGTCTGTTTTAATGTTGCTCCGTTATGTTTTCTCATTCTATGCAGCATCATGTGACTCACCGCCCCCCCTCGGTTTTCAGCTGCCCCCCCCTCTGTACTGAGCTGGAGCCGGGACTGAATGGGCCATCGTCACTGCTCAGAGAAGTGCACTTCTCCCAGACCACGTTGATCAGATTATATTCCTGAACAAAAATCTGAAGAGAATGTAGATGCAGTTATCTAGAGAGGAGCCTTTCTGTTTAGTGTTTTTGGCTTAAATGTTACTCCTTTGGACTTGAATTATTGGTAGGTACATTTTACATTAAATGTTGTTCTTAGTGACTTGAATTATTGGCTACCTCATATTCTGTGTTAAGCTAAAAATGCTGTAAAAGAATCTGTTCAGAACAGGCCACCTGCTGCACCTTTTTATTCTCCGTTGTCCATTGTGATACTGCACTTTATGTACTTACGTTTCAAAGGCTTGTAAACTACAGTTGGCACTGTTTCAATAAATGAAACAAATTCTCACCACATCTTTGAGTCCTTTTGTCCAGCATTTGCAAGCTGTAGACTCTCTGTCTAGTCAGAGCCATATATTGTATAATTGATGCTTTCAGTTTTCAGTTGAATTAATTCAATCCAAGTCAATGGAACACTCACAAGATGTCACCAAAATCACACTGTCCCTTTAAAATCTTTCAGAAAATGATGTAAGTGTATCGAATTATATCGAATCGTATCGAATCGTATCGTTGGCTGAATATCGTGATATATATCGTATCGTGAGCTCAATATCGTGTATCGTATCGTATCGTGAAATTACTGTATCGTTACAGCCCTAGTGGGCAAGCTGACCAATCAGAGCAAACTGGGCTCATAGGAAGGGGGGGGGGGGGGGGGGCAGGAGCTCCAACAAGCCGTTTAGGACAGAGAGTGAATACACATACTATACAGAGATGCTGTATGAGAAACCAATGTGAGTTAGGAAAATTGCACAATATAAATATATTCTATCTAGTAGACCTCAACAATGGAATTATGATCAGTAGAAATGGTCATGACATGGGAACTTTAAACTATTTGTCCTAACAAAAATAAATCCCAAGGAAAGTATCAGTAAAAAATAAGAAGTTTGAAAGTTAACCTGTAGTGAGCTTTTCCACTCTGCTGTCAGTGCTTCATGAAGGATGGATGAATAAAGAACTAGAGTTCAGAGAAAGAGACACTCACTTATGTGGTCGATGGCGCCGGCGCAGAACTTCCCGTAGAACTTCTTGGCTCCGAGGCCCCTGAGGTCGTGGATGGTGTAGGGCCAGAGGTGGAGCACGTTGTTCCTTGAGAAGGTGTCCCTCTTCTCGATCACCACCACCTTACAGCCCAGCAGGGCCAGCTCGATGGCCGTCCGTAACCCACAGGGGCCACTGCCGATGACCAGGCACTGAAGGAAGAAGGGAGGAGGTCAGGTGGGGGGGATGTAAGGACAAGAGGGTAGGGATGTTTCAGTCTGACATGATCTGAACTGCTAATATTAAGCGATAAAATGGAATACCAACCTTTGCATTACCCTTTAATATTCTTAAGGATCTTCATTAAGGAGGCCCTATTATGCTTCTTTCAGAGTTCATATTT
Organism: Notothenia rossii; assembly: GCF_949606895.1. NCBI lineage: Eukaryota > Metazoa > Chordata > Actinopteri > Perciformes > Nototheniidae > Notothenia > Notothenia rossii. The sequence continues at coordinate 34,259,204 of NC_136903.1, forward strand.
GTAAGTAGTGTCTCTCCTGTGACATGTCTCTGTGCTTTAATGTTCAAAAAGCTCTTTATCTTTCTCATACTGTCTGCTGCAGCACCTCTTTTCACCCTCTGTCTGAAACCAGAGCCCAGTCTGCTCTGATTGGTTAGCTGGCCGACAACTGTTTGGAGATTTCCCGCCCCTTACCAAATCAAGTACAATGTGTTGGAGCGCTAGCCAATAGAAACAGGAGTGTAACAAAGTGATGTCACTATGTTACGAAAGTAAATAAACCCCTAAAGCATATTAGGGCCTCTTTAAGATGATGTTTTGTGCCACCCATTAAAAATTGATCAAATGATGTGTAATGTGAAAGGTGTCACTGTTGTGGCAAACTCACAGAGAAGCTCACAGTTTCTTCAGGTGTACAGACCATAACTACAATGATATATTCACTCTCACGGTTTCCAGTATCAGCAAACAGCTGTTTTTACTGTTAGAGCTCTAAACTGTACTCAACTGTACACTACCTAGTTGGCAGATAGTGGTGATAATTGTTATCTCTGCAAGAAGTGAGTTACTAATTATCAGCTTAATCTGCAGCTACCCTCTTCCTTTACAGAGCTCAAAGCTTTGCTTTTCCACTGTTTTAGGAAAAGAAATCCAACTTCTCTGCACCTAAAAGCAGACAGACACACTAATGGCGCTTTTCCACTGCTGGGCCTCGCTTGGCTTTGTAAGGTATGGCTAGGCTTCGTTAGGCCTTGTTAGGCCAGGCTCACTTTCTGCTGCGTTTCCATTACAGTTTAGGAACTGGGGTAGTAATTATAGTAACGCAGTGTAGGCGAGCACAAAACCAACATCAGCCGTTAGCTCAGCACTCAGAGCTCACAGCTCCTCATATCTGTTCAGAAACTATAGACAAAAGTTAAACAAGTACAAACCACAGACTGTCTGTGTCATGGCGAATACAGTCGCTGGTTTATTTATGTCTAGGCCGTTGTTTTGAGTGTGGACTGAGCATATACAACGTTAGCTTAGCCAATCTCCATTCTGAAAACACGCATTTAAAAAGGTTTTTCGCCTGCCGTCTGTCTGCAGACTTGTCAAAGCATTCATTCCTGGTTTTTACTTCCCGGTATTAGTATGTTGTTACTTCGGCATCATTTTGAAACGTGTATTACAATTAAATCACGGTCAAATATGTTCATTGTTCAGTTGACAGCGATTCTCTCTCTAGTTTAGCATACTCAGTCCGGTTGTTGGCCCGGAAAGAACCTCGATTTTGGAGAGCCAGAAAACTGTGAAAAAGTACCCGCTAGCCGGAACTACGCCTAGTGGAAACGCAACCAAAAACGGGCTGGGCACGGGACACTTAAACCACGCTGTAGTGGAAATGCGCCATTAGGCTCAGTCTGTCTGTTGAACATGATGGAACATTTAGAAGATAAAGCCAGATATATCTTCAGGAGTTAGAGATCGACAGAAGAGCTACAGGAATTGGACTTTCAAATCTAAAACAGAACATGGACCCAGCTACAGGGTCACCATCTTTCTCCAAATAGCAGTTTCTGCCTCAAAAATGTCTGGGATAAATACTGAGCTGTTATTTTTGGCCCACCCTCAGCCCAACCCATGTCTGTTAATCTCCCCTCTGCGGGTCCCTGGCCTCTTTCCCCTCCGGATGCCTTATCTTTTCCTTTTGATACGAAGGCATTCCAACCGCAAAACATGCTACTGAGACATACATGGTCTGACAACAACAAAGGGCAGCACATCAAATAAAAAATATAAGATCTATATGAAATAAAACAAGTATCTGAACTTACAGCATGTCTTTAGGCCTCTACGAAAAGTCATCGACTTCCATTTAACCAACATCTGATGACCAGTTTATAAAGTTTCACCTATTATTAGTTACAATTATTTTTGATTTACTCAAGTTATATGCACACAATTAGCCTCTCTTTGGGACAATTTTTTGCATATAGTAACAGAAAGGATCTAATGACACAATCTATTTGGCTGACAATCCAGACTTACAAAGGTTGTAATTCAGTGTATTCAGTGTAGTTTTCTGTGGTTCGCATTGAAGATGACGTCACGGCTCCGCCTATAGTCACTGCCACAGCTACTAAACTGTAATGGAAACGCAGCATAAAGTGAGCCAGTCCTAACAAGGCCTAACTATACCGTACTAAGCCGAGTGAGGCCCTGCAGTGTAAATGCGCCATTAGTAGCCTCAAACTCAGCACACGTTGGTGTCTCTTACCCTGGTGTCCTGGCAGGCTTTGTTCTGGTTGTAGACTTTGTGCTGAGCCCTTTTGTCCAGTTTGGTCCACAGGCCCTTGACCTTCCAGGAGCTGACGGAAGCTTTCAGTGAGCTGTAGAAGGTGCTGTAGTCCAGAGGATCCAGATCCATCTGCCTGCAGAGGATGCTGAAGGCCTGCAGGGTCCCCTTACAGGTGGACGTCTGCACAAAGTTCTCAAAGAGCATGCTGGCCTGCGCTGTGCGCTCATCCTCCGTCCCACCCATCTGATCCGATGTATAAATCTCTCTCTTCCTGCTTTGTTTTTCTGTTCACTCCTTCCTCACAGTCAGTTCTGGACTCTCATGACGATGTATGTGCCGCCATGCTTATTAGCCAGATCTAAAAGAAAAAGAAATAACATGTTGAGACACAAGAGACTGGAAATACACACTTCTTTGAGCAAACACCCCTGAAAAGGACTACCCAACAACAACAACCCTGCAGCGTTCTAACGTTTATTATTAACGCTGCACACGTTTCTTTCTCTACAACAAAATACATTTCCCCTCCAGCTCCACTGAATGTCTGATGGTATTATGAAAGAGAGATTGTTATGCCAAGAGAGCACAATTGAATGGGTTTATTGCAAAGCTCAAACACTGCAGTAATACAGACATCATATGCAAACAGAAACTTGTTGAGGCTTGAGATGCAGAAAAAAACCACTTATATATATATATATATATATCAGATGGAGATACAGCAGACTCCATTCTTTGTTCTTACTGCCAGACTCACAGCCCAGCACACGAGGGAGTTTATCAGGAGAAGACGACATGTCCCGGCTCCTTTGGTGATCCTATCTCGTTAGAAAGACGAACGACATGTAATGAGGGTTTTGAAGTTTAGAGCGGAAATACCTTAACTTTCTGTACGTCTTCCAATGAGAGTTAAAGACACACCCTTCCCCGCCAACTGAGCAAAACCGCTTCAAGTGTTAAAGCCAAAGAAGGCTAAATCCTTAGAACTGAAAATATGTCATTTTAAGTTGCAAATTGATAGAAGAAAGTAGTTTTTTTACCAAACCAGCTTGATTTGGACTTCACTTCTATCCATCTGATCAATGTATAAGTCCAATGAGCGCATGTTTCCTAGGGAAATTAAGTCTTCTCCGGTCTGAATATAAGACTTAAGAGTGCTTGAAAGAGTCCAATGGATTCATTCTCTTTCCAAAACTCTCCATAACAACAGACTCAAGTTATTTGAAGCTGATGCCAGGCACTTCTTGAATAACATTTCTGTCAAAGTGAAGTAACAGATACAGATTGCTGGAAGCCTGACAGCATTATCCTCACTATTACAGCCATGGGTCGGAAGGAATGAGGGTGGTTAAAGATACGGTTTCTCACACACACAGATAGGGGTCTGCACATACACCGACCTAAATGCACGGACGCATGTCCCAAGAAACTCACATTTCAAATGACTCCCTTTAAGTCCTTGAGTGTCTCAAAGGGGGTCTCAGATATCTGCTACCCTACAGTTTGGCAGCAGGCAGCCGCCTCTCAATTACAAGTGCCCCCTGCAGACCTGTACATCAACTCCCACACAGACACACATTGTAATTAACCCTTAGACCTTTTCTAGAAAACGTTTACTTAATTCCTTGTTCTGAATAATGGAACTTAGTGGAGTGGAGCACTGTTTGGGTCAGTCAATGTGTTTTACCATTGAGCATAACCATATACTCAGGACTGCCTCTGCAAAAGAGCCCAAGACAAACCTCATCCTTTTTGAGGATTTACACAGGTTTGGAAGAAGTACTCAGATCCTTTTCTTAAGTAAAAGTACAAATACTATGGTCCTAAAATACTCCACTACAAGTGTAAGTCTTGATTTCAAAAGTTAACTTAAAGTACAAAAAGTACTCATTCTGCACAATGGCCCATGTCAAAATTATATAAAAGTACAGAAGTATCATCAGCTAAATATACTTAAAGAATCAAAACGTAAAAGCACTTGTTGTGCATACTCCTCACATTATCATATTGTTATGTTTATTATATTATCCTGTTTTTATGTATAGTATTGTAGTTTGTCAAAGGGGAGCCAATTTAGATATGTTAAATACTCTATAGATGACTTGTACAGTACTGCTTTATACCATATCCGCTTGTGTGTTTTTATTTACAAAGTAACTGAGTTACTTCCAATAAATGAAGTGGAGTAAAAAGTACAATATTTGCTTGAGTAGAAGTATAAAGTTGCCTTAAATGGGAGTTTTCAAGAGAAGTACACATTTATCAAAATAGTACTTAAAAGGTAGGGTAGGTAAGAATGGAGAAACCAGCTCGAGTGCGCTAGATTTTGAAAGTACACAACCGTAAAAAATCTGCCCCTTCCTTCAGACTAACTTACAGAGCCCCTCCTCCAACACACACGAACGCGCACATGACCAATGAGGGCACGAGATAAGTTTGTGCACAGATGGAAGGCTGACAGGCAGGTATTAATAATAAAAAAAGCATTTTGATTCTGATTCTGGTTACATATACATTCAGCATTCTCCTATTCATTCAGAGGCAGAGGGTGCCACGCAAGGTGCCCCCTGCCACACACTATTGGCCATCAGAAGCACTCATCAATTTTGATGACAGCCACCCCCCCCCCTGTCATCAACATGTAGACTGCAGGGGCTGGGGATTGAACCCATGAACCCATGGCCTTTCAATTCAAAGACAACAATCTAGCTTCTGAGTCAAAAGGCCCAGCTTATAGAAATGGACCTAACCGCGTCAATAAGCAGAATGCATCTGGCGCATTCACACCGTGAAGTGCTTTTCCCGTACTTTTCCCGTTTAGTTCCGTTAGTACCCCTTATGTCGCGTTCACACCAAAAAGAGTACTTAGTGCCGGGAACTAGGGCTGCAATATATTCAAAAAGATTGACATTGCGATATTTTTTTCCCCTGCGATACAGTGGGGCAAAAAGGTACTTAGTCAGCCACCAATTGTGCAAGTTCTCCCACTTAAAAAGATGAGGCCTGTAATTGTCATCCTAGGTACACTTCAACTATGAGAGACAGAATGGGGGGAAAGAATCCAGGAAATCACATTGTAGAATTTTTAATGAATTAATTGGTAAATTCCTCAGTAAAATAAGTATTTGGTCACCTACAAACAAACAAGATTTCTGGCCTTCACAGACCTGTAACTTCTTCTTTAAGAGCCTCCTCTGTCCTCCACTTGTTAACTGTATTAATGGCACCTGTTTGAACTCGTTATCAGTATAAAAGACACCTGTCCACAACCTCAAACAGTCACACTCCAAACTCCACTATGGCCAAGACCAAAGAGCTGTCAAAGGACACCAGAAACAAAATTGTAGACCTGCACCAGGCTGGGAAGACTGAATCTGCAATAGGCAAGCAGCTTGGTGTGAAGAAATCAACTGTGGGAGCAATTATTAGAAGATGGAAGACATACAAGACCACTGATAATCTCCCTCGATCTGGGGCTCCATGCAAGATCTCACCCAGTGGGGTCAAAATGATCACAAGAACGGTGAGCAAAAATGCCAGAACCACACGGGGGGACCTAGTCAATGACCTGCAGAGAGCTGGGACCAAAGTAACAAAGGCTACCATCAGTAACACACTACGCCGCCAGGGACTCAAATCCTGCAGTGCCAGACGTGTCCCCCTGCTTAAACCAGTACATGTCCAGGCCCGTCTGAAGTTTGCTAGAGAGCATTTAGATGATCCAGAAGAGGATTGGGAGAATGTCATATGGTCAGATGAAACCAAAATAGAACTTTTTGGTAAAAACTCAACTAGACGTGAGAAAGAATGCTGAGTTGCATCCAAAGAACACCATACCTACTGTGAAACATGGGGGTGGAAACATCATGCTTTGGGGCTGTTTTTCTGCAAAGGGACCAGGACGACTGATCCTTGTAAAGGAAAGAATGAATGGGGCCATGTATCGTGAGATTGAGTGACAACCTCCTTCCATCAGCAAGGGCATTGAAGATGAAACGTGGCTGGGTCTTTCAGCATGACAATGATCCCAAACACACCGCCCGGGCAACGAAGGAGTGGCTTCGTAAGAAGCATTTCAAGGTCCTGGAGTGGCCTAGCCAGTCTCCAGATCTCAACCCCATAGAAAATCTTTGGAGGGAGTTGAAAGTCTGTGTTGCCAAGCGACAGCCCCAAAACATCACTGCTCTAGAGGAGATCTGCATGGAGGAATGGGCCAAAATACCAGCAACAGTGTGTGAAAACCTTGTGCAAACTTACAGAAAACGTTTGACCTCTGTCATTGTCAACAAAGGGTATATAAGAAAGTATTGAGATGAACTTTTGTTATTGACCAAATACTTATTTTCCACCATAATTTGCAAATACATTCTTTAAAAATCAGACAATGTGTTTTTCTGTTGCTTACCCTCAAATAAGGGGGTTCATCTGTGAATGAAGAAGAGAATAACCTTTTTTTATCCAAAATAGATATGCCCCAGATGGCAGATGTTGCTTTTCTTTTTGGAAGTAAATCTTCATTCTCGCAGGTATTGTCCTCCTGTGCCTCGCTCATTTTTTACGGTGTTTTGATGGTCTGCAAACTAGCGGGGCGGGGCCTAATGGGATCTGATCAAGAATGATTGTGATTGGTGGTTTGCTGTGCATGCAGAGCCTGCATGTCAGTCACTCAAGTACCCCTGACATGAGAGCCGCGCAAGTTTTCCTTTTGTAGCAAGCAGCAAAATAATTGTAACATGACGTGTTTCAGTTAATGTACCTACTTAATATCACACGACCTAAAAAAAAAAAATTATGAAAAGAATAAATAAATTATTATAAAAAATTTATAATATCTCACGTCCCTGCGATGTGAATATCGCGCATGCGCATATCGCGGTTATCGCCATGACACAATATATCTTTCAGCCCTACCGGGAACTTTTACCCCCATTTTTAGTGCCTGCTAGAGAGGTGGTACCAAAAAAGTACTAAAAAAGTACCAATTTCTATTGGCTGGGCGAATTTCAAACCACGCCCCGTAAAACTCTGAAAAGTCTTGTGAAGCCGCCATATTATTTGTGGCATTAGCATTATTAGCATTAGCCCCGCGCACCAACAAAGAGAGAATAATTTATGGCAACACAAAAAAAACATGGGAACGGTGGAGTGATGAGGAGGTGTCGGCGTTCTGGCGATTTACTCGGAAGGCTTCAGTAGAAGCTGCTGGGAGTCCCAGCAGCTTCTACTGAAGGCAGTCCCCAACTCCGGGGACTTCAGGTGCAGTATACACCGTGAAGTTGTTTGCGGCCAGCCAGTAAACCCAAAGCAGAAGAAGACGAAGTGACGTCAGCGGCTCATTTGCGTAATCTTCCCTCAAGGAACTTATTCCGGTGTGAACTCGATCTGTATTTAGTGCCCTGCAAAGCAGAGTCCTGCACGGGTCTGATTTTCAAGACCCGCTCCCGCCCCGCACCCGCGACGTGCAATACCGAACCCGCCCCCAGCACATATTACCAATTAGTTCCGCAACCCGACCCGACCCGTCGGCACAGGATCCGCAACCCGACCCGAACCCGCATATATATGAGCAGGGAAAACGTGCAATCATTAACACACGCAGTTGCATATTTCTCTCAAAAAGCGTGGGATGTTGGTTATTCTCTCCATCTAGGAGGACACCAAAAGCCTCCCAGACGTTGGATTTCGCTCTTGAGGAAGTGTTGGAAAATGCTGTATTCTCCGCTAGAGAGCTTCACCTCAGCCATTCAGAATGTGGCGCAGAGTCCTGCATCGGGTCGGGTACCTGCGGGTACCCGACGGGTGACCCGCAAAAAAGGTGATTCGCGGGTGGTATTTTTTCAAACACTTTTTTCCGGGTTCGGTTCTGGGTAAAACAAAGATGATGCGGGTCGGGTCGCGGGTGTTGCATAATAAATATATTTAAATAATAATAATTTAGTTTAATGTTTAAATCCTCAGACCTCTCCCCCTCGGGACCGTGCATAATCATAACCTCTGCAGCGCATCAATCTGCTTCTGAGCGCTGTACATTCCAAAAATACCACCCGCGAATCACCTTTTTTGCGGGTCACCCGTCGGGTACCCGCGGGTACCCGACCCGATGCAGGACTCTGCTGCAAAGTACTTGGTGTGAAAGCGGCTAATATGTTTTGCTAGTGGAGTATAGACATTCACTCCGGATTGCCTCAGCAAATTGGCCCCTGAATACTAGGGGTGGGCGATACCACAAAATCTGGATTCGATCCGATATCAAGTATTTCAGGGCCAGTATCGCCGATACCGATATCGATACTTTTTTAAATGAAAAGCGTCTTATGTACTTTCATATAGGGGAGAGCTGCATGACATGATTTTTGAGCTGAAATCATCATAAATAGACTAAATCTGAATTCATTTTCATGAATAAAGACAGGACAGTTTTTATAGACAAATAAACGTTCTACTTTTGCAAATTTAAAGTGCAAACATGAAAAATAACAATACAAATGGCCAGAGTAGTGAACTGTCTTCTTGCAAACATCACAGTTCGATAAGTTTGAATTGGCAGTTGTGAAATTGCTCCACACAACGCTCCTCTTTCTCTCAGCCATCATGCGCCTGTGTGTGTTGCACTCGCGAGTCGCTGGCTGCTGCTGTCCTGCCCTGCTGGCTGCTGTCAGTCAGCTTGATAATCGGCATTCAGGCAGGGAGCGCGCTGCGCGTGCGCGAGCCTCCAGGAGAGGAGGACAGCAGTGGAGAGAGAAGAAAAGAGCATATACTTGTGTTCGTCTGCTCTGCACATTGTTTTTTGAAGAAATTGACGAGTAGAGGAGACGGGGAAAAAAAGTATAAAAGCATCGATCCTATTGGCTCTAGTATTGATATTTTGAAACGTAATATCGGAAGTATCGATATTTTGGAATCGATCCGCCCACCCCTACTGAATACCTCTTCTAGATAATCTATCCATATATCTGAAGCATAGCAGTGTTTCCCCTATATACAAATAGTGGCGGCGCAGCGCCGCTGCTGAAATATGAGCGCCGCTGCTAGGGGGCGCCAGCCAGGTGAGGTACCCAAACATTTTTTTAAATAATAATAAGTGGCTACCATTTTTCATTTTTGATTGTTTGTTATGTAGATTTGTAGTATTTGTGTTACTGGCATAGGCGACACAGGCGGTCGCCTAGGGCGCCAGATCTGGGGGGCGCTGCGCTGGTAGCTCTGGGAGGGAAAAAACATTTTTGACCGTTGGCGCTCATCCAAATGTTCGGCCTTGATGTAACAACATTCATAATTAAGTAAATGTAACACCCTTTTCACCCCGGTTACACGTTTAATTTGCCCTCTACGGTGGGCGCTGTAAGTGATGAAAGTGGGGGATGTTGGCTTATCAGGCGCCCGCAGCTCACAGCCAAAGTGCGAGCGTGGTAGCGAGAGAGCGAGCAAGGGAGAGGGCGCACCGGTACCGGCGCTGTTGTTATTTGAATCTGGTGCTAGCTGCGCTAACGGATATAAGATGTAGATGTTTCTACAACCAGGGTGGAGGAGAGCTCTCCTGTCAGACTGAGAGGCTCAGTGAGGTTAAGGACTCTCTGAGTATTTAGATAGTTCATTTTAGTCTAAGTTATCTCAGTGGGTCTCAAACCAGGGCTCGAGCTTAAGGACGTCCTGTCGTCCCGGGGCCGAAAAAAATAGTGTAGGGGAGGATAAAAAATAATTTGGGGACGAATTTGGGACGAGAGTTAAAATAAAAATACCCTGCTAACTACAAACGGCGATGAAAATGAAAACGACTGCACGTTTTGTGTAGCACACAGTTATTAAACCTCCTTGTCAACATAAACACACACGCAGAAAACATTTAGCAACCCGCGAAATACACACACACACACACACACACACACACACACACACACACACACACACACACACACACACACACACACACACACACACACACACACACACACACACACACACACACACACACACACACACACACACACACACACACACACACACACACACACACACACACACACACACACACACACACACACACTACGTAAGCTGTGCCCATGGCTGTCAGCCAGCCGCACAGCTGGCTGTGCTCGCAAATTCCTGGCCCGCAAATTTGCGTGTCTAGCTACATTAGGCTATGTACTGAGTGCGTGTATTTCGCGGGTTGAATGATGTAAAATGACAATGGTATCCCGTGGAGGAATTCTGAAATGTTTTACCGTTACATCACAAAAACGCACAGCAGAACCAGACCCTGGAGCGCCGGCGTCTTTATTTACTTACTCCTCTTCATCCCCTATGGGTAATAAGGCTGAGATGAGAACCCTCCATCGTATTTAGTCCTTAGCAATATGCTGCGCCTCTCCCCATGTATGGATGGGTACCGAGCCCCGGTATTAAACGGGCCCCGCCGAGACGGAATTATTAAAGACAGTGGTAACGTTAAGCTCCGACGTTATCTGACTTTTTATCGGTACTGGAGACATTTAAAAAATATATGTCATAGTATTGCTACATAAACATTATATCGCAGTTTTAGTTTATCCAACTCCGTTTCTAATATGCAATAAGACTACAACATGCGTCTATGATGTATTTTCGAGCTTTCCAATCCAGACGAGATCTCTCTCTCCCGTCTGTGTGCGAGGGGGCGGGGCAGTTTGTAAAGGTCTCCTGACTGTGTTACAGACTGTCATCCTGGTTAGTGGTTACTCTGGGTTCTGTCTTCAGGACAGAGTGTTGGATTTTTTTGTTAATTGGATGGAACTTGATTTGATTCAATATTTGAGTAATTTTCTCGTTTGTGTGTTTTGTTTAAATTTATTTGGCCTTTGTTCATGTGATTGACTGATTTACTCAAATAAAAAGGTTGATGAATTATCATCTAATGATTTGTATGATGTTTTATTTATGTTAAAGGTCACTTTGAATGATTTTAACTAATGATAATGTAGAAAAACTAATATTTTAAATTCGGGATGGTCCACATTAATTTCGGGACGGCTTAGATTGTATTTCGGGACGGTTCCGGGAGCATGGTGAAAAAAGTTAGTCGAGAGCCCTGCTCAAACGTTTTGACCACAAATTATGTAAACACATATTTCCAAGGCACTCCTTTATAATTATTAGGATAAATAAAAACAGGTTTGAAATCATTCCAATGTATACTTAACCAAAAATATCGTTTAAAGTTGGAGAGATACAAAAATATGCATAAATAAATCAATGTTAACTAGGTAAAATAAGATTTGAATGAACAACAAAAATAAAATAAGCTACATTTATTTGTTATTGGCTATGGTAGGTTATTGGTTATGTTCACATACTTATTTGATTATTAAAATGTAAACCGATCTTTTTCATATGGGCGTTTTAGAGTTGTACCCCCTACATCAGGGGCCGTATTCACAAAGCATTTTATCTTACCGCTGGGAGTGCTCCTAACTCGCGCTAAAACATTTTACGTAGGAGTTTTTTCTTAAAAGTTATTCACAAAGCCGCTGAGACCTACTCATACTAAGGATAAATCACTAAGAGTGAACTAAGAGTGAACTAAGAGTGACGCGCCATTGCTATGGATTACGTCGATTCTCGTGCATGAGTTTAGAAGCGGTCAGTACAGTGATTGGTTGTTCAGAGCAGGCGGTCTCGGTGAAACTCATCCGCAACATCCCACAAACGAGCCCACTAAAACAAGGAAATAGCCTAGGCTAGAAATGTATTCCTATCAAATAGTTATGGACAGTGCATTTAGCAGAATACACGCATGATGACAAGTTTGTGCAGACCACGATAATGACGTTGTATATGCACGTTAAAGAGAGAGAGCAAACAATAAAAATACGTCAATTGCATTAAATCAAGGAGGCAATTAAAAGCACCCCGCAAACTATTATCCAATGAGCATATTTCCAGCACTTAAACACTTTCAATAACAGCCCATACTGCCGTTAAAGCCCCCCTATCATGATGAATGAAAACAATCTGCGTGTTGATGAAATGTACTTTCTTTCTATTGACGAACACGTCCTCATCTTTTGATGGCGCAATTATTTTTATGTGCGTCCCGTCAATAGCACCGACCGCACCGGGCATACCTGCAATTGCCATGAAGTTGGCTTTGATCCTGTGTAGTTGTTGATTGTCCAAAGGAAACCGGATAAACTGTTGGATGATATGTGGTCTAGAGAGCGCGTTGATGGTTTGGTTTATGGCACGGCTGACTGATGGTTGCGATATTCCTAAATCGTCGGCATTGCAAAGTTGCATTTTCCCTGTTGCTAAATATCGTAGTGTTGCCAAACATCTTATTTCTGGACTAATCGGGTTATTCCTGTTAGTCGGGGATGTTATTGCATCCCGCACTAATTCCACAACAAGTTTGATACCCTCACGATTTTGCCAGGCTATATCTCTTGATCAATTCACAGTCTTCCATTGTCTCCAAAACATTTCGTCTCGCAGCCATTTTCAGATTCTTTGTGAATAGGTTTTACTGAGTTAGGAGTCCTCTCGAGGACTTTTAAGCTCTCCTAAACTGAGGTGCTACTTTTAGGCCTAAAATACTTTGTGAATTGCTCTTAGTGAATAAAATTAGGAGTCCTAAATTTAAGACTGACACGCCCATTATGTTTAGGAGTTTCTCCTAAATTCGCCAGTTAGGAGCTACTTTTAGCCCTAAGATCCTTTGTTAATACAGCCCCAGGTCTCTAGTAATTGTGTGCTCAAAGTGCACCAGATTGAAGCATTTTACTGGACCCCCCTAGAGGATGTGACGTCCACCCCCCAATTCAAACATGTTCATACAATACTGAATACATTTGAAGCCATTTTGACGTCTATTACCTATGTCAATAAGTTTCTGTTTTTGTAGTGTATTTGTCTTTTGTAGAGATTTTTCATTTATTCTTTACACATAAAATGTCGCTTAAAATCTCACCTAGGGCAGCAAATTGTCTAGAACCGGCCCTGGTACTAGGCCTCAAGAGCCTTTCTTGTGCTGACACATGGCTGACACATAGAAACAAATTGGCGGGGCGCACTTCGCACGCGGACACACTAAAAAATTCCATGCGCTCCGCGCTCACATTATGCTGGGCCCACGTGCCTTAGCACCGCTGCTATGACTCCATCCTAGGGGAAACACTGGTCTCCATAATCGAATATTATTTTTTAAAATCGATTTTATTTATATATATTTTAATTATTATTTATGTTTCATATTATGTTTCTCCAAGGGTAGAGGACAAATACAGAGTGAGAACGACAAGAGACAGAAATTGTGTAGACATCATTCTATTAATGTCAGGATATTATAAATTGTGCACCTTTGAGATGGCATTCTGTACTCTCATTTAGTTAGCAATCGCAATTTTTAACAATTTTGTTGTTTATGTTAACCACAAACCTTGGTTCAGGGACTTAAACCTGAATGCATTCTGAAGTAGAGCTCTCGAACTCAAGCAGATGATCTTATGTGATCTTCATAATTAATAGACTTTTCTTAATCATGTTTACTTTTGGTAAAACCTGGGGCATAGTTTGTTAAGAAACACCATTGACTTCAAGACGACGCAGCCTGGAAGATATAAAAATGCTAACTCATTGCCGGCTTTAGTATTCATCCCTGCATGAAATACAAAAAAGTGCTCTGAATTCTGACGTTTCCTTACAACAAAAGTTATGTTGGTAGTGGTACCCAGATTTGCGCATGTTATGTGCATCTCATTCCTCAAGCCAATATTTGAAATCCTATATAATTTTCAACCATGTCTGATAGCTGGTTATTCTACTGATGTGTCATTTTACCGGAAAGTGAAAAATATGTTTTTCTGCCATGTTTTCTACAATAATAAAAGGTAACAAATAAAAAAGATCACAGGTTTAATATTTGGTCAGACATGTTTCATATTTCAGGGTAACAACTATACAGGACAACAGCTGAGAGATGTCTGCCATGTGCAAGTTCATCAGCCACACTACACAGTTCATCAGCCACACTATCATACAGTCAGTCTGATAACGCCTGCAGACTTAAGGGGACAGCTGAGTTTTATAACTTTTATGAGTTCTAAGGTCACTGAACCAGACTTAACACACAAGAGCTTTCACTGTCTTACTGCATATAGTTATCATTGAAAATGTCTGATCTTTGCCAAAGTACAAAGGGGTGAAGAAGACAGCACAAAAGTCTGACAAACGTGCAGCTTTTGTCCTTTTGAGTCAAAAATCAGATTACAGGAAGAACGAAGGAGGAAGAGGGAAGACATATTTGCATCTCTTGTCTGGTTCATCAGGAAGTAAAAGAAACAGACCAAACTCAAAGGCATGAAAATTACTTTGGATTCACACAGAGGAAAAGTTCATTCATGGCATCTCATGCTAGCTAAACTACCGTTACACAAAAGTCAACACACATTCACATTTACATGTGTGTTGATTAGCTAGCTTAAGGTGTATCTTGTTTGTTTATTCTAAACAAAAATGGGTTGATCATTAATTGTTACTATAACTTTATATTACTTAAATAGTAATATAAAGTTATAGTAACAATTAATGGTAAGCTAAGCTAGCCCTTTTTTATGCTGATAAAAGCTAATAGCTTTGTGGATCTCTTCATATTCATCATTTGCAAATGGCAAAATCTTACAAAGCCAGGCATGTTCTTTTGTACACAATAGATTCTCTCTCGTGACACTTGCCAAAACACATTAAATGGTTGACTTCAAATGAAACCAAACATGAAACTGTCAAAGCTCAAACCCAGACTATGGTGCTGTTTGGACAAAATCGTGTATCTTGAAAAAGTCCAAAGGTACAAAAAGCAATCGAAACTGTCTTTCTTGCCTTCACAATTGTGAATCTTAGAGCTCATGGTGGGTTTCTGAAGTTAATATAGATTATGAGGCATCAGGTCATTTTGTATTTGATATATTACTACTTTCTTTTAAAATCGAATCCAGCAAACATAAACCAGGACATTTACAAACCTGACCAAAAAAAAATGTGTAGAACATTCAATAACCCAATTATTGACTATTTCATGTTGTCCACAGGATCATGTTTGTTTTTTTAAAACATTTAACCGAATAATAATCTCTCCTTGGTCTCGTGAAGTTGAGGAATCAAACACAACAATACCACTGACGCGTTGGTGCCAATATGAAACAAGACTAACTGGGTTCAGAATACACAACTCTGTTTTACATACCATGGGTTGAAAAGTGATTAATTCTCCAAGACCACTGATGCTGTTTTAACAGCAGTTTCAGTAACTCATTCAACAGTTATATAAAAAGACAGCAGTAGCGTACAGCTAGCAGAATGTCTGAGTTAGGGTAGAATAATCCTTTTAATAATTTACCACACTTGCTCTGTTTTATTAATCAAGTCTTACTAACGGCAAAGTTTGGATTCTTACCATTGGTACAAAGGTTGTACCAAAGCATAGGGGAGTGTCTAAACGTGGTAAACACCAATAAGACCGTACAATAGGATCGTCTTGATTTTTACTTTGGTAAATGTAAGGTTCTACGGAAGCATTGGGAGGGTCTAAACTAGGGCTGCACGATATATCGTGTCGTGACGATTATAGCGTAATGCGCATGCGCGATATTGACATCGCATGTGGCGTTTTTTAAGTGTTAAAAAATATATATATGTAGAACGTGCGATATTAAGTAGGCAATGTTACAATTATTTTGCTGCTTGCTACAAAAGGAAAACTTGCGCGGCTCTCATGTCAGGGGTACGTGAGTGAGTGACATGCAGGCTCTGCATGCAAAGCGAACCACCAATCACCACCATTCTTGATCAGATCACAGCAGGATAACCGAGCTAGCTCAGCTTGTTGCTCAGATAACTTAAGATCCAGAAGTCTGTGACTAAAATCCTTCATCTAGTTAAATATTGTTAAAAAAATACCAATTGTATAGTATTAAAGTTCAAGAAAGGATGGTTTGCGGACCAAAAAAACCCTGTCTTTTCTTCAATTCCTGTATTTTTTCATATCGCAGGGGAAGAAAATATTGCAATGTCAGTTTTTTCCAATATCGTGCAGCCCTAGTCTAAACATGTGGTACACACCAATAAGATGGTAGAAAAGCATCATCTTTACTCCTATCTTTGCTATAAGTGTTGTACCAAAGCATGGGGGAGTGGTTTGACGTGTGGTAAAAAACAATGAGACGGTAAAATGAAAGGTTTATAAGCAAGGCCAGCGTTTCCGCCAGGGGGGCGTCTTGCCGTCATTTGACGCCCTTATACAGCTCGGGACGCCCTGAACTCGAGCCGAGGGCGTCCAACAATATTATTAATTCCAGAGAAGATCGAGAGTTTTTATCGCTTGAAATGACGAAAAGGAAAAAGGACAAGGACATCCCTCTGTTGGAGGGGCAAAGGAGTCTGGTGGGATTCTTTTCGGAGTATTGAAGATTGTTTACCCGACATCAAAGGTGCCTGCTACAGGACAACACAGAACGTGCGCGATTTGGATGCGATGAGCGGGGGGGGGGGGGTTAGTGGAGCACGCGCGTTAGCTGCGAGCGCAGGAGCCTCGCAGCGGCGATACTGAGGCTCCGTGGTAAACTGTGGTAACATGAAGAGCCGTTTGGGAGCCGAAATAGCCGGCACTTTAAGAGAGCCGAGCCAAATGATCCGGCTCACCAACGTAAAGAGACAGTATCTATAAGGGACGGCTCAAGTCAAAATTCAAGTTCCCCCCCCCCCCCAACATTTTGCTCTCGGGGTGGACGCCCTCTCAGCCCTGGTCTGGCGGAAACACTGAGCAAGGCCCTAACTGGCATAGCTGACATCAGTAGCATCACACATTTTTGTAATGATAGGATTGTTTTGTGTTGTTAGGGAACAACATACATTGTAGGGATGCACCGAATATTCGGCCACCGAAAATTATCGGCCGAAAATGGTTAAAAAGGCCCTTTCGGCCGAAAACGAATGTCAGAGAACAGGGTTACGTTGATCATACTCCGCATATTTGTCCGGGTGTTTTGATTTCAAGTGGTGGAGTAATCCCGAAGTGGTGAAAGTCTTTGCAGTTACACCCCCTCGAGAAATGTCAGCTGAACACGTTTTACAAATCGCAATCCGCGACTCTTTCTCTGATATTTTGAAATATCTCCAAGAGGCAGCAGACATGTTGGCTGTGAGCCAGCCGCCAGCATGGTCGCGCGCCGTGCTTGTCGCCGCGTTTTGATTACGTCATCACAACAACACGTTAGGTTACCAAACTTATAGGTGCATTTGTTGTTGTTGAAGGCCTGGCTGTTACAGTCTTTATTTACACTATTTTATTGTCGGCCTACTGGCCTAGATGTTTATTTTAAAGCACCTTGGCTTTGTTCTGAATGCACTTTGTTGTAGTTATCCTACAGAGAAAAGAAAATGCACTTGACTTGGAATTAATGTACTGTATATGCATTCAAAAGTGCTGAATACATTTTTTATGGACCCATAATAGTGATTATTTATTTAAGTTTTGCCATAATCATGTCTTTTTACATAATCAGGTAGCTGAACAACATTAGTAAAAAACGTATACATTATATATATATATATATTTCTATTAATCATTTTCGGCCTTTCGGCATTCGGTTTTTGGCCAACTGTTTCCTATCTTCGGTATCGGTTTCGGCCAAGAATTTCCCATTCGGTGCACCCCTAATAGATTGTACTAAAAGTAGCTGAAAACGGAATAGTGAGCTACATTTGCTCACTGGCCTCCTGTCATTTGTGCCCCTAAAGCTCCTCTCCTGACACCACCTACCTCTATTTGAAGTACAGACAACAATGGCTGCCTATAAAGCCACAGCCATCATTTACCCTTTTGCTTTATTAAAGCCATCAAAGCCAGAAGCCATCAAACAAAACTAAGCCATGAATTTATTTTGCCCAGGAGAAGCCTAAAGTCACACAACAGCAATGTGACAGACTGGTGAGGAGGACACCAAGACACATAAAAGCTATCGTTGTAAATGATGGATATTGAACCAACTTTTGATGTCTGAACATGAAGGTTGTGAAATTCTTCAATTTTTATTATGAGAAGTCTGAAACCACTGAACCTTTTTTGTGATTTTGATCAAAACAGTTTCTGCAAAAAAATGATCTAAAAGACAATATATCTTTATTTAAAATATGGGACGAATGTTTAAAAAATAAAAAGTTAAATGTTAATTTTACACAACCACATACCTATAAAAAGTCAACCACATAGATATTTTGCAAAATGTTGCAGTGGTCTTCGATTTATTTCCAGTGCTGTACATCAGGGCAAAAGAAGAGATGTACCCTATATCTAGGGTTGAGCCAGGGTAGAAACGTTCAAACTGGTTAATTAAACCTCCCTAAATGTTAGCTGTTAGCAGAGTTACTTAGCCAAGCAGGACTGTGCTGCCCACCAGCTGCTAAGGGCTAACAGTAACTAATTTACCCCCTGCCGATTTCAACACAGATTTTTTGTTAGATTAAATCCACACAGTGTTAATAAGGGGCACCGCAAACCCTAGGATTTAACTTAACCTAGGGAATTAGGTTTCACAGTATAGTCCTCTAGTCAACAATATGAAACCACCACTAGTCGATATTGTGTCAAAAACGTTGACGACTAAAATGTTCCCCTGGTTTCAGAACAGTTGGGGTTTAGGGTGGAATATTTATGTTTCATAAACTAATTTGATGCAATGTTGATTTAAAAAATATTCTTTATGTAGTTTTTAGCATAAAGTCTCTAATGTGAATCCTTGTTATTTTGCCTATAGCATTCATACCTTATGAACACAACTGTATTTTGTACTTTAACCTCTTATGTTTATATTACTACAATTTATCAATTTAATTTTATATTATCTTATTATTGGAGATTCTACTTTGACTTCTTATATTTACTAGAGGTGTAACGGTATACGTATTCGTACCGAAAATATTCGGTCATTTCATTGGACGAGAGGCATACTATGATGGATCACAGGGATGCGTTCAAATGTAGTCAGTAATTTGAGGAACTGTCGAAATTGCGAACGCAGATAAAGGTGAGCTCAAAAATCCTCCAGCATCATTGAAGTCTCCGGTTTGGGAACATTTTGGTTTTGCAGTTACCTACAAGGATGACGGACAAAGACAGGTGGACCGAACCAAAGCTGTTTTGTTCAACTAACATTGGTTACACGGCTGGCAATAAATCAAACTTGCACACTCATTTGAAAAGGCATCACCCGAACGTGAATATCACCAGTACCAAAGGAAAAAAGACTGAAGTGCAAACCCAACTCCCGCAAGCATTTAAGCCTCCACCACTCGCAAAAAGTTCAGACTGAGCCAAAGCTATCACAAACGCCAAATATCCTTATGTTGCCATGTTAGCAAAGCGCTACCTGGCTGTATCTGCTACCTCTGTCCCTAGCGAGAGGGTGTTCTCCACAGCAGGAGACATTGTTAGTGCCAGCAGATCTGTGCTTTCGGAAAGCAATGTGGACAAGTTAATTTTTCTTAAAAAAAACATGAAAATACAATCGCAAGCAAGTCATAATGTCAAGCTGGCTGCTTAGGTACTAGTACAGTACAGTTCAAATACAGATTATTTCAGTTAATCGAAATGCTGCACCTTAATGTTTATTTTATTTTGCATTTATTTGAGTGAATATTCACAGTTTAATAATAATTAAAAAAAATATATATATATTTTACGTGTTGTGATCATTTTTTCTGCTGTACCGAAAACGTACCGAACCGTGACCGAACCGAAATGTTTGTGAACTGTTACACCCCTAATATTTACAAGGATGATAATATATATTTTTTTCTTATGTTTTTATTTGTATTCATTCTTACTTTAACTTGTTATCTTTATATAAATGTCTATTCTATTTGTATTAATCTTTATTTCATCTAAAATGGAAAAACCGTCACAAAATCCAATTTCCCTTGGGATAAATAAACTATACTTAACCTGACTATCATAAATATGGTATGAATCATGGATGAAATAATGAATTGCTTTACATAATTTAAGAGTGCTTTATTCCCAAACATTCTGTTGAAGCCTAGAATCTACGTAACTTTCCATATGGGACCAGTTTGAATCTTTCTACGAATCCAATTCTCAACCAAACGTTTGGAAATGCTGTGACGTGGTGGAGCTTAACCTCTCCTCTGAGAGCAGTCCACTGGGCAGCCAGTGACGCTGACACTCGGCTCCCTGGTGTATTTCTGTCCTTCTGCTTCTTTCCCGGGGTGTGTATGCAGTGACACCCCCTTATACGTCAACCCCTCATTCCAGGAAGTGACAGCTTGTGCTTTGGCTTGCTTTTTCCCCCCACATGCATCGTGGTACAGAGAAATACAAATCGCCAAAACTAAGAGTCAAAGATTTCCTCCTTAAGGGTTGTTTACACAGTAGTAAGTGAAGACCAAGTGTTATATTATACAAGTCTCTATCAAAGCCAGAAAAATTAAAATTAAAAAATTAATAATAAACTGTTTCACGACTCAAACACCAACTAAGAAGCCAGGGAATTACAGAAACTCATTACTGTATTACTACTTAAAATAATAAATGTCTAATGATTAGAAACATTGCCGCCTGGGCCTTAAGATGTAACATACCCATTAGCTCGTTGAACCTCACCACTCCCTTCATTTACAAAGGTTCAATCACAAAGCCTTTCCTCTGTAAACTTTAAGGAAACATGTACCAGCTGATGGAGAACAGGTTTAAAAAAACAACATATATAGACTTTTCTTTAGGCTGGGGTAAAGGAAAGTGTTTTAATTGTGTAATAAGAACGAGCAAAGAAAATACAAACATTTTGTTCTATAATGAAATGGTCCTAAACCCAGAGTGTTAGCATCTAATAGTTACAACGTTCAGTTCCCTTGTCTTGAAGTCAACAGTCTTTTGAACGTGTTTTGGTTAAGTCACTGAAAACATAAGCTGTTGTTTATATAAGTTTAAGAGATTTACACATGTTGTTCTAAGAAAGAAAATACGTCAGTATATATCCAAAGCGTGTAATAAAAAATAACAATTTGCCAAAGGTTATTTGCCAAAGGTCTTATATTCTGCAATAATACGAATTCCATTGGAGAAATCCCATTGTTTTGTGTCGAAGGAGGCCTTGCTATGCTAACTTCTGCATTAAACGAAATAAATGTGTTTGAAACCGCATTGAAGAAGTCCAGGGCCTCGAACCTGTTAGTCCTCTATGCTGACCTGCTTTAAGCCAACTCTCTCATTTAGCAACTACTTGCAACAATTGCTCCTTCTAAAAGGTTATTTCATCCATAATCCATGCGTATAAATGGAGCCATATAAACGTACACACTAAATGTATGTAGACAATAGATGCCAGATTCTCTCTGCTAAAGGCAAACTGCTGTCAGCTGCCGGATGTTTTGACCTCTGCACTGCTTGGTAGGGTTTTGTATAAAATGGGAAGCGCAGGCACTCAGTAAGTTTAGATCCAGTTCTAAGGAAAACTAATTCATCATATCACTCAAGTGCAAATTAAAGTTTATCTAAACAACGGTCCGGGACAACTGCCTGTTCTAATGAGAGGAGGCTTCTCTCCTGACTGGATTTCACATCTCTAGGGTTGTGAAGCCACCTGCTCCTCGCAGTAATCCACTGGAAGATGAGAGGAGGGAGACACTTGCGTCAATACGAGTTCACACGTTCTACTGTGGAACTCCAGGCGGGCAGTACTGTCCCCCAAAGTCAGAGGGCTAATGTGCCTTCACACTGATAAGATACTTTTCCGCAACTTAATTTCCTTGTTGACGTGCTTCATGGATAATGGAAAACAACAGAATAAGTTACCATAGATTTGCAGATGATACACAAATGTAACCATTTCACCACGGGAATATGGTCCAATTCAAGCACTGAGTAAGTGCATTGAACTAATCAATGATTCAATGTGCCAGATGTTTTTCAGTGAAACAAAGATAAAACTGAGGTAATCATTTTTGGAGCCAAGATGTCAGCACTGAGCTTCAATCGGCAACGTTCAAAACAACAGAAAAAGCCAGAAATCTAAATATAGTCAAAGACTCAGTTGAGGAGCTTGACGCTCGTCAACTATTAGCAGGAGGGCGGGGGAGCCTCGCTGCGTCCCTTTAAGAGAGAGAGAGAGGGGTGTGGCTTGTGCATGTGTGTTTGTGGATGGTAGAGCGACAGTGAGGGAACGTGTGTATGTTTCTGGAAGTGAAACGAGGAAGCAGAGAAACAGAAGTCTGTGATGTATTTTGTGAAACCGAAGAACAGCTAAATAAATGCAACGGCCTCCCAAGAAGAGCTCGCCTCTCTCCAGTCATTTAAGCTAAAGTGGGTTATTGAACCTGAAGCTTGTTGCTTCTGCCCTCCTCGACTACGGTCTGGGAGCCGACAAGAAAGTTCAACACACAGATGGCCAGTCCGCCCCTTTGTAGCATATTATTTCGATGAGAAATGAGCAGATCGCCACTGGGCTTTCAACTAAATACACAGGCACGCGAAAACTGCGGCATTTGTACAGCTCCTTATGGGTACTGCAATTTGTGAAGTGCTTTCCTCCGTGGTGAAACGATCAGCACTGCACCGCGGAGGAAAGCGGCAGAAAGTCACCTGGAGATAAAGAGAGCGGGGCTGCGTTGCGTGCATGGCTTCCTTCTGCAGGTAACGGGGAGACGCGCTCTGGCGGCAGTCTCGTTCAGGATCCGAAAATAAAATTTAAATATTTTGCACACTTATTCCACTTATTCATAGTGTGCCACTGGTTACGGTGCCGCGTGCCAATGCTGGCACGCGTGCCAGGGGTTGCCGACCCCTGGTCTAGACCAACAACTTTTTATATAATAAATACAAATATATCTGCTAATTATCCATACAATTTTACAATGATTATATTGTTCATGATATTTATTTGAGATGAAGATGTGTCAGATCAGGGATGGTTGCAATATGTTTAAAAAACATTTCACTAAATTAGCTTTCACTTTGTGTATCAATGAGCATAGTCCTTTGTATGTTTTTAAAATAATTGCATAGTTTTATGTATTTAAAGTCTAAAATATTATTATGAAGTCAGTAGTCCATATAATTGGAAAAGTTTAATTAAATAACTAATACACACGGTTACTTTTCTTGTATTTCTCGTCATTTTATCATGTGTTTCTGTTGCTTTATATGTTTTCTTAAACATTTAAACTTTTAATTACCTTGTGTTGAAATTTGCCATACAATGAAATGTACCTTTTCTTGCCTATAGTTTTATTTTTAGAAAAATACTGCAACCGAAATTTTTTGTATCTGACCTCTAGTATTAGAGCTGCAGTCCACTGTATCAACAACCTTTCATTACATTGATGCCAGTCATTTGCAGCAGGTGCATTTCTGTTGATTTTGTCATTTTCGTTTCAAACTAAAATGATTTTGTAATGTCACCTGAACCTTAGCTTGGGGCCTGTCTGCACACGTCACCTGTTACACCTCAACCATATATAAAGTTACAGGCAGGAATAACCCCACCGCTCTTCATTTCCAGCTCCAAACACACACAGAAAAGTAGACCCTGTTCCAGGCAGTGAGAGCTGAATGTCAGATATCAACCATTAAACATTCCTTATGAGCGCTCACTCAGTCGTCTTAACTCAGAGAGATAAAGTGTAACTTACTGTGGAGACTCCATGAAACTGCACACCTATCCACTATGTCTCGAGTGTCCTCACATGTCGACACAAGCTGAACGTCTGCCCGGTTCTCCTCAGCGACCTGCTCCTCACATGATAGCCGCGGTGAGCTGTCCGCCCCCCGTGAAGATTAGCGTCAGTCCCCGCGAAGAACCGGGAGAGCACTTCCGGTTTAGTTTTCAAAAATCATTAATAAATGTTCTTCTTCGTGGGTTTTCTTCACATTTCTTTACATTCACTACGTTAAGTGGTTTATTGCTAACAACATACAAAAAGTAGAGTGTTTTTAAAGAAAAATAGTGTTTTTAAAGAAAAAAATGAGCATTTAAAGAGACAAACCGATGCATATGCTTTATGGACGAAGGTACGTTTTAACCGTTTGTTTTTTCGTTCTAATTGAAACAAAAAAAAAAGCAGAAACGGGTCTTTTTTTTGTTTTTCAATTTTGCCCCAAAATGAAAAAAAGGAAATTCAGCTCGTTTTTTCGTTTTTCTGTTACTGTTAAAACAAGTATACCACTCAATGTTTCGTTTCCATAAGTGGGTGTGTCTCCAGTACCTCCTTGCTTCTGATTGGCTAGGGTGCTTGCGTTGTACTCTTCAAAATAAAGGTTCTATGTCTTTGCCTTTAGACTGCGTTACAAATATACATATTATTATATTCATACATACAAGTACAAGTCTGTCCGTATGTCTGTCTTTCTATGTATATGTCTGTCTCGATGTCTTTCTATCTCGATGTCTGTCTGTCTGTCTTTCTGTGACTATATTTTTGAGTTTAAAGCGTAGCCACTTTTACTCCACTACATGTATTTAAAACCTTTAGTAACTTTACAGATTTGGATTAATTATGTGAAATGTAATCAACACTTAAATCAGACTTTAGTTCCACCTGGAGTAAATTCACAAGCTACCCTGCAGTATACAAAGTCATTCAAACTAGCTGCACCTTTACCAGCTTTGAGAACACTTTCATGATCAATCATTATAAAACATATCATATATATTATTCTGAAATGGACCAATCTGCACAATGACTACTTTTACTGTCGCTACTTTCACTATATTTTGATGATAATACTTTTCTACTTTCACTTGAGGAACATTTTGAATGCAGGACTTTTACTGTAACAGAGTATTCCTACACTCTGGTACTTCTACTTTTACTCAAGTACAAGATCTGAGTACTTTACTTTTACTCAAGTACAATATCTGATTACTTCTACTCAAGTACAAGACCTGAGTACTTCTACTTTTACTCAAGTACAAGATCTGAGTACTTCTACTTTTACTCAAGTACAAGATCTGAGTACTTCTACTTTTACTCAAGTACAAGATCTGAGTACTTCTACTTTTACTGAAGTACAATATCTGAGTACTTCTACTTTTACTCAAGTACAAGATCTGAGTACTTCTACTTTTACTTAAGTACAAGATCTGAGTACTTCTACTTTTACTCAAGTACAAGACCTGAGTACTTCGACAACTTCTGATTAATGGTTGATTTCCAAATGTTCTGTTGGTGCGTGGATGATAAAAATAATAGTGTTTGATTGTATTGCCTTACGTATGCAGCTATTTGCCTGTGTTTAGAAACATAATTAAACATACCATGGACACACATTCAAACTATTTTCCATTTTTTAAACATTGCAGATGAACAATTAACAAGTCATACAGCTAAAGAAAACTACAACAATAATTTTCTGTATGATAATATCATGGAACCTGGAATTTGAACACACACCACTTAACAATAAACAATAAACTTAACAATAAACTTAACAATAAACGACTGAACTGCTGTCCACTTTAGGGTAGGGCCCTTAAAGCATCCAGTGCTGCAGACAGTCCAGCATCCTGGGTATACACTGGCTCCTGATCCCTGCACTTAAGGCATTGGGGAGATGTTATCCTCCACTCCTCCACACAGAGCCTGCATCCCACGATGCTTCGGCAGCAGGAGGAAAACATGGGTCCAGTCATTGTGTCTTTAAAAAGAAAAAAGACAGGTTTTTAAAGATATGCTGATAGTTACTGATTGATGTCATGGACTGTATTTCTGAAGCATGCACTCAAACTGAGAAAGATACTGTTCAGAAATAGATTTGAAAAGATTAACTTAGAATAATATGAAAATCCGGCACCTATACATTTTATTTTTTAAATACTGTTTGTTACACTGAGCATTATTCAAAGAGAAGATGAAAACAATACCTCTGCAGATCAAACAGCTAAATGCCTGTTTGACTTTTGGCCTTGGTACTACCAAGTCCTGGCTGGCTGCCACTATGTCAGAAATCTTCCTGGTGACTTCTTCCAGGCCTTGGGATGCATCCAGCAGTTCCTCCACCTTGTTGCTCAGTGTGTGGACTTCAGATAGCTCATTTCTGTTTTTGTCACATTTTGAAAATAGTTTAAGTATTAGCAGTCATTTAAGATTTGTTCTTAATTTTATTAGAGATTAAAGAAAGTTATGTATTCCATGGCAAATTAGATGATGCTAAATAAACAAGAGCATGTGGAAACATTTCATTTCTTGAAATTACATTTCAAGGATATTGTTTATAAATGCTGATTGTAGAACGGATGTTGACTGTGACTCTTCATACCATGTGCTGACCCACAGAGTACTGAGGTGTGCTACAGTGAAGCCCATGCTTATGCATGTCTGCCCCAGATGGCAAACGTATATAGCCCTTGAGCTGAAAAAATGCTAAATGGCCAGAAAGCAGCCTTTTTCAAATAATGAGAGGGTTTTGCCAGTCTGTTGTTAGCGAGTAAAATAAAGTGAAATGCTGCATATCGTGATCCTTCAGTTTGAGTGCTAGCCCTTCTTTACACATTACATTATTATCCCTATTGATAAATCAGTTCAAACCTTCTCCAGACAAAATCAGTTTTGTTATTCAACCACACCTGCTTCTTGAGCCTCTTCGACGCCATTGCCTGAAAGCAGAGCTCTCAACAGCATGGATCTTTCTTGCATTCGGCTTCCAGTACAAAGACCCTTTATGAGAGAAATAAAGAGTAAAGACACATGAAAATAAAATGTTAAAAGGGGCACATTGTTGTACTGATAGCACTTTCAGACCCTTATCTTTTGCACAAATGAAAATGAAATATAGAATAATTATATTTACCAATTGTCCCTTCAGACTCAACTATTTCATTCCCAACGGTGTCTGTAAGGATGTACTCCTCACTGTCTCCCATGGCCACATTCACTTTTCCTGTGATCAGTGGAATGCTTGCCTCTGATTCAACAAATCTGATCATGACCACCCTTGTGGAAACAATCTTTCCATCCATTATTTCTGACACATGTATTGACCTGTAATGCAAAAAGAACAGTGACACACATTTAGTTAGCAACATGGACTAAAACGTAACATTCTAAAGCATGCCAACGTATGAAATGGGCCTCTCATTACCTTTGAAATGACCGAGGGGTGCTAATTGATCTAGTCAACTGACTCATGTTTGCAGTAGACATTGGCTGACTATGACGAAAAGCAAACGGCCGTGACTCAGCTGGCTCTGTCTGGATCCTTTGAGTCTCCCCAGGTTTTTCTCCATGAACCTCATAATGACCGTGATCAGAGAGGTCCAGGGAGCAGAAACACCCACTATCCAATGGAAAAACCGCAACGTTGGCGGCATCAGTGATGAAAAGGCTACCTGCGTTGACCTAAAAGAAAATAACAGGTTATATATATTTCACAATTTCCTTTTAAACAATCACTACATTGTTCTTTGTCTTTCCATGTGTCCTGGCATAATTTCTTCCTTTGTGTCGTTTCTTTAATGATGGTAGTGGTTTATTAATTGTATTAAAAAAACATGCAGTTAGTAGTTAATCCTCAAGATTATTTGTATGCCTATATCAGACCTCAGTATCAATCTAAATGTCACTGATATAGTTTATAAATAAATGTCTTGCTGGACTGTACGACTAAATTGTCTCAGGGCTGTCACCAAGTAAATGCTGTTTTTAAGTTTCTTCTTGCTTCGCTTCTGCAAAGTTCAATTATAGTTATGCAGTTATTTGTGCAAAACAGTTCATATAAAATAATTATCATTGAATCTTTTAACATCTTTTCATGCCATGTCTATTTTGTGCACCAAATTAAGGATAACATCCGATAACATCCTAATAATATCCTTCCCCATTTACAATGTGATATCTAAACATTGTTTTGTTTTTAAATTGAATGATTAACTGACTCTCTCGTCCAGACGACTCGTAGCTTTATTGCTATTGAAACAAGGTTAGCTTGTTACACGTTAACATACTGTAACGTCCACCCGGACGTGTCGGAATGACGAGTGAAGCGTTCTCAAGTTAAACAGGTTTATTAACAACCAACGGCTCTCATCCGTCCTTTCTCACTCTCTCTCCTCTCGCGCCAAACTCTCACTCACCTGCACGCGCCCACACAGACACACACACACCAAACCCTCTGCTCCCCAACCCCGCCCCTACCTGCTCTCCTCACAGAAGCCTGACACAAACAGTTAACAGAACACTTGAACAATAAATGCAGATCGCTACATTGCCCCCCCCTTACTAAGTCCCTCGCCCCGAGGGAATGCATAAAAAGTCTCTGAGGTGGCCCGGGGCTCTTCTTGGTCTCTGAGGCCGCCTTGGAGTGAACACAGGCGGCTTCGCTTGCCGGCTTGGAACATCCTGTCCCGGAACAGGGGGTGAGTTTGGGGGTGGGGGTGAATGTGGGGGGTCAGCAGGGGACACAGTCAGTGAATCGGGGGAAGTGACTGTCTGGTTTCTCCTAGACGATGCTGGGGGTCTAGGCCGCGGATGTGCATCGCCTCTGTATGGGGTCAGCCGGTCCCTGTGGAGGGCCACCCGTCTCCCTCTAGGCGGCAGCTGGACCCTATAGACCACCTCTCCCAGCTTTTCCAGCACCTCACAAGGGCCCACCCAGTGACAGTCCAACTTAGGGCACCGGCCCTTCTTTCTTCTTGGACTATACACCCACACCAGGTCCCCGGCCTTGAAGTCCCCCCCTCTAGCCCTCGTGTCATAGTTTCTTTTCTGTCTCATGCCCGCCTTCTGCAGCTGATCGCGGGCAAAGGCATGTGCTGACTCCATTCTATCCTGGAGCCTCCTGGCATATTCCGGTCCCGGAGGAACCGCTGGTGTGTCGGGGGGTCGGCCAAAAGCCATTTCTGCTGGTGTCCGCAGCTCTCGCCCCAGCATGAGCAGGGCCGGTGTGCATGAGGTGGACTCCTGCACAGCCGATCTGTAGGCCCAAAGAACAAGAGGGAGGTGCATGTCCCAATCACGCTGATGCTCCGCGGTGAGGATAGCGAGTTGTTTTCCCAGAGTCCTATTGAACCGTTCGACCAGTCCGTCACTCTGCGGGTGCAGAGGAGTAGTCCGCGTCTTTTGCATGCCCAGCCGGTCACACATAGCGGCGAACACCCTCGACTCAAAGTTTCTTCCTTGGTCGCTGTGAATGACCTCGGCCGCTCCAAATCTGGCAAACATGCCCTCCACCAGGGCACCTGCAACGGTCACCGCCTCCTGGTCTGGTATAGCATACGCCTCTGGCCATTTTGTAAAATAGTCCATGGCGGCCAGGACGTAACGGTTCCCCTTCTCTGTGCACGGGAATGGGCCCATTATGTCCACCGCCACCCTCTCCATCGGGGCCCCCACCGCTAGCTGCTGAAGCTGGGCACGTGACTGATCAGTGGGACCTTTGTACGCCGTACAAAGGTCGCAGCGGCGGCAGAAGTCCTCAACATCTCTCCTGAGCTGGCCCCAGTAACAGCTTTGGCGGAGTCGACGCAAGGTTTTGGAGACCCCAAAGTGTCCTGCCCCAGTAGTTCCATGGGAGGCCTTAAGCACTTCTTCCCTCAGCGCCCTGGGGACCACCACCTGCCACCTCTCCTCCCCCGTTGCAGGCTCTTTCCAGGCTCTCTGCAGCACTCCATCCTTCGTCCGGAGAGCCTCAAACTTTGCAACCAGTCCTTTGGTGGCAAGCGAGCACCCAGCAACTTCATTCCACAGTGGCTTTTGTCCTGACTCCACCCACCTCAGCACTGGCTGTAGGTCAGCATCCTCTTCCTGCCGCGCTCTCCATTCGGGTGAGTCGATGATCCGTGCACCTCTGCAGACCGGCTCGGCTGGTTTATGCCTGTGGTCTCGCTCCTCCTCTGCACAGAGCTCCTTTTCTTGGTCCTCTCTCTTTTCACAGTACCGACAGCCGCTGGGAGCACAGGGGCGCCGGGACAGGGCGTCAGCGTTGGTATGGCGAACCCCCGCCCTGTGCTCCACTGTGAAGACGTACGGCGCCAGTCCTTCTAGCCAGCGTGCAATCTGTCCCTCGGGCTCCTTGAAGGACATCAGCCACTGGAGGGCTGCGTGGTCAGTCCTCACTGTGAAGGACAGGCCACACAGGTAGTACCTGAAATGGCTGATTGCTCTCACAATTGCCAGCAACTCTCTGCGTGTCACACAATAGCGCCGTTCAGCTTTGTTGAAGGTTTTGCTGAAATACGCCACCACTTTTTCCCCCCCAGGCCCCACCTGGCTCAACACCGCCCCCATCCCGACGTCACTGGCGTCCGTATCCAGGACGAACGGTAGGCTGAGGTCTGGGGGAGTGAGGATGGGAGACTCCGTCAAGGCCTTCTTTAAAGAGCTGAAGGCCAGCTCACACTCTGGAGTCCAAGCAAAATCACAGTCTTTCTGTTGCAGGCGGAACAGGGGTGCAGCTATGCAAGAGAAGCCACGCACGAACCGCCTGTAGTACGACGCTAACCCAATGAAGCTCTTCAGCTCCCGCAGATTGATGGGGGCTGGCCAGTCCTTTACTGCCCGCACCTTCTCCTCCAGCGTGCTGATGCCCTCTCCTCCGACTCGGTGCCCCAGGAACTCCAACTCTCTCCTCAAGAAACAGCACTTGTCGGGGTGGAGCTTCAACCCCGCTGCTGCTATCCTCTGTAGAACCCGCCGCAGGGCTCCTAAAGCCGCCTGGAAGGAGCTACCATGGACCAGGATATCGTCCAGGTAGACCAGGCACTCCTGTCGGGGAACGTCAGCGAGCACCCTTTCCATCAGCCGCTCAAACGTGGCCGGAGCGTTGCACAGGCCGAAGGAGAGGACTCGAAACTGCCACAGCCCCCTCCCAGTGCAAAAAGCTGTCTTTGGTCTGGCTTCTGGAATGAGGGGAACTTGCCAATACCCGCTGCGCAGGTCTAAAGAGGAGAACCAGGATGAGCCAGACACCAAGTCCAAACACTCATCTATGCGGGGCAGCGGGTATGAGTCTTTCTTGGTCACACTGTTCAGCGGTCTGTAGTCCACACAAAACCTCATCTTTGAACTCTTCTTCTTATTGACCATCACAACCCCCGAGGCCCAGGGGCTGTCAGAGGGCTCAATAATGCCAGCTGACAGCATCTCATCAATAGCGCTGTCTGCTGCTGTCTGATGGGCCAGGGGAAGGCGGCGGGGGCGTGTCTTGACGGGCCGTGCGTCGTCCGTGTCGATATCGTGCTGCACCAGGTGTGTCAGGCCCACTTCCTCTTCTGTCAGAGCAAAAATGTCCTTAAACTCCCACAGCACTTGCCACAGTTCCTCCCGCTGCTCGGGTTTTAAGTCATCACAGCTGCGTTTCCACACCTCCTTCACTGCCGCCCGTCTGTCCCCCTTTAGAGCTGCAGGTTGTTGTTCCGGGGCCGGGGGCCGTACATCAACTGGAGTACGGGGTGTGGGGTTGGGGCTGGGGTTAGCATTGATGACAGGGGGCATGGCTGCAGGGGGGGGGGTTTGGGGTGGGGGAAGTGTTTCAGTCACTCTTGATGTAGGTGGGTGTGGTGTCGTGGCAAGTGTGGGGTGCACCATTTCCACTGTGGGACCCCCTGGAAAGGCCAGCGTGTTCCTCCCCAGGTCTAGCACACAGCGTGCAACCCGCAGAAAGTCAAGTCCTAATATGCAGGAGTCCTGTACTGCCGCAACCCACACCTTAACAGACACTGACAGCCCCCCCACCTGTATAACCACCACCCCTCTCCCAAGCATAGGGGCTAGCTCACCGGTTACTGTTCGCAGTTTCACCAGAGTGGGTGTCAACCGTGTCCCCGCTGGGACCACGTCCGGTCTCATCAGTGTCGCTGTGGAGCCGGTGTCAACAAGGGCCGTCCATGGGGCCCCTGCCAGGGTGACGGGGACATGGCAGAAATCCCCCGCGTGAGTCCAGCCCACCACCCTCACAGACTCTGCGATGTCGTTTGCTTCTGGGGGAAGCGGAGCCCCGCTCCCCCCTCCGTGCAGCTGGGCTCTGTCCACTGGAGACCAGGCAGGATGGGACCCAACGGCGGGGGTCTGTGACGTCCCATTTACACAGACCCGGGGGCGTTTCCCTGAATATCAGCATTCATGGGGCACCTTGTGCTAATATGGCCGACCTGGCCGCACCCCCAACACACCAGAGGACCCCGACGAGGACGGTTGCTGCCCTGCGGCGATTGCAGTGCCATAGCACGGATTAGCTCAGTCAACTCAGCCGCCCATGCTGGTTTCTCTTGTCCTGGCTCCTCCTGTCTCACCGTTCTCACAACTGGGCCGCCTCCCGTGTGCGTGCTCTCTGCCGCCCCTCCTACAACCTCTCTCTCCAACGCCAGCTCCAGTGCTTCCTGCAGAGAGCGGGGATGTGCCAGTTGTGTCTGGACGCGCAGCTCCCTGGGGGTTATGGCCCGGATAAACTGGTCCCTAGCCAGCTCGCTCTGCACCTCAGGGGACATGTGGCTGTATGCCCTTCTCGCCAGGGTTTCAATGTCATTAGCCAATATGCGGAGCGGCTCACCCGGCTGTCTCTGTCTGCTTGACAGCTCCGAACGCAGCACCCCAGGCTGGCTGCATTGTCCAAACCGCCGCTTCAGAGCCCCAACCAAGGCCCCATAGTCAGTTCTTTCAGCCGGGCTGAGCAGTAGCAAACAGGATAAAGCTTCATCTGTAATACACAGGGCCAGCTGGAGCGCCTTATTGTCCTCAGACCAGCCCACAGCCCGTGATAACAGTTCAAATTGGGCATGGAAGGCTTCCCAGTCGGCTTTACCGTTGTATTTCGGTGTTTTAACTTGGAGCCGGGCGCCGCCATCATTGTTTACAACCGGCGCCGCGCCACTCCCGGGGGAGGTCCCTGCGCCAACGTGCCGCTTCCCGCCGGCCGAGTCGAAACCGGCAGCAGCATTTAATTCACGCCATAAATTGTCTTCTGAGTCACGCCATAAGCCATCCATCTCCTCCTTGACTTTCGGACGAGCTCCGGTCCGGTTCATCTGTGCTTCCATTATTTACCGGCCGATGAAGCAGAGCTAACGTTAGCCGAGTCAGTGCTAGCTGCGGCTACCGGCGATTAGCGGATAAAACTCTGGTTTTTTTTGTTGTTTTTTTTACTTCTGACACCAATGTAACGTCCACCCGGACGTGTCGGAATGACGAGTGAAGCGTTCTCAAGTTAAACAGGTTTATTAACAACCAACGGCTCTCATCCGTCCTTTCTCACTCTCTCTCCTCTCGCGCCAAACTCTCACTCACCTGCACGCGCCCACACAGACACACACACACCAAACCCTCTGCTCCCCAACCCCGCCCCTACCTGCTCTCCTCACAGAAGCCTGACACAAACAGTTAACAGAACACTTGAACAATAAATGCAGATCGCTACAATACCATGTGCCTGTTCAATCAATAATTAATCACGGATCTCTCAAAAATACCTGAAAAATGCGGCTGATTCTGTCGACGCGCATGTCGTCTATTTTAAGAGTAACTCGCTGGCTGCCTCTGAAAAGAAAGTATGACTCCATCTCCGTGTTTATTGTTAACAATATATTGGTATCGCCGTGTCAGACAAGTCGTTCTTGGCGGTAATGTGTGCATTACACAGGGTGCATTTACGGCATGGTGCCGTAAATGTACCATCAATTTACACCAGGACTGCTGTGCGCATGACAGGAAAGTTTGATCGTGGGAAATATAGTCACCCTCCTTATTAATAATAATGGAGTCCAGTTTGTTGGCCTACAGAGAAGTTATACAAAGTATGATAAAAGATGGTTATACTGATCAAAATATATCCGATCATCTCCAGTATGAATGTGGCTTAACAAAAGGGTTCTCCCAAACAAATATCCGTCGCTTTTTTACCCAAAATGGTATAGGCAGAGAGCGAGTGCACGATTCCCAACTGGAAGTAGAGGTTGCTAAAGCAGCTGTTGAGGTGAGGTAGGACTATGGCTTAATTCAGTGATGTAAAGTAATTACGTAGATTTACTCAAGTACTGTACTTATTACTTCATAGTAATAGAGTGGTGTAGTGAAGCGTCCTAAAACCCGGAAGTAAGTTCCTTCTGGTTCCCTCGACAAAAAAGCTATGCAATTTCGCCATAGGATTTTGGAAAATAGCTCGAAATAATGTCTGCGGTTGACACACATTTAAGAGACGGAACACGGTTTGTTCAGTCGGATAATCTCCACATGTCTACCCTACTTTTATAATTTTATAATCATAAATCGAATCGAAAGATTTATGATTTTAGGACGTGTCACTGCACGACTCTATAGCCTACTGTTGGGCTTCGGAATGCTGGGAGGAGTAAATGGCCAGAAAGAATCCAAGAAACTTCTTGTAAAATTGACAGGGTTTTAATTATAGTAAACATGACGTTCCTCTGAGGCTGCGACGGGAGAGGGTCCGTATAAACGTTTCAGCTCCGATTATAAACTCTGGTACTTCCAGTCTTCTCCCATTGGTTGGCGGCGTCATATTCCGTTGCCCTCTATTGACGTAGCTAAACATCCATTCATAAGCATTTAAATAGCTATATACATGATAGTTAACCATATAGTAACAGTTGATATGTTAGCATCGATGAGTGGCAGTTGGAGACGGTGTGTTTAGTATGTAACCACACGCGTTTTTATCCATCTCTTCACTAATGCTGCTTGATATGCTACATCCTGTGAATGCTAAAAACAATGCAACTTCCGGTTTCGGAAGCTACTACCCCCGATATTTGTCCGTGGGGGAACAATACATCAGTGGACTAAAGTTCCGGTTTAATTTGTATATTGATTATTCTCACAATACAAACAAATGTAACGAGCCCTGAATTATGGGTTTTCTTTGAGACGTAGGAGCTGAGTTGAGGCTTAACAATGATGTGACAGAAATACTCACGAATAACTTTGGACATAATTGTGTAAATAATAATGAGATAACTATTCTGGGGTTTTTTGGTTTCAATTAGAACTAAAAAAAAAACAGTTAAAACGTACCTTGGTCCTATTTAGTTTTAGTTTTGTGTTTACAAATTCAGACTGGACCAACATATGGAAGAAAAATGATGACTGGTTACCTGGCCTCAAAAGGAATCCGAGCATCAGAGGGGCTTGTTGGCCGTGTCCTCAGAGAAACTAACCAGCCATATCATGCAGATCGGTATCGTGTAGGTATTATTAAAAAACATCTAGATGTTCCTGTATTGTACATTGCTGTGAACATATTGTGAGAACAATAACATTGTGTTTAATTCCTCAGAGATTAAGGAATTTAAATCCAGTGCCATACAGTGCAGAGTACATGGGTCACAAATTGCACATTGACTAAAACGAGAAACTGGTGATGTATGGGGTGACCCACGTCCTTGCCGTGGACGGATTCTCCAGCAACATTGTAAGCCACTCCACCATGCCAGTGAAAAACAACCTGACCATATATCAAGAGGTTTACCAGTAAGTTTCAGTGCCCTGTTTCTGTTATAATAATATAATAATAACCTAATAAAAAGGTTGCAAACAGCAGACAGTAAATAATTTAGTAAACGTTTAGCTAAATAAAAACACAATGGCTAAATGTAGCTTTATTTGAACAGTTTTATTTGGGAAAGATATTGTAAATTGAAAACTACTGACAGGTAACCACTGTATATTGTACGTTACTTGGTAATTGATCGATGAGATCAACATTTTAACTGCGTACAAAATTCGCTTTAGCAATGCTTAGGTCGTAACAACAAACATGAAATTCTGTTACATGTCATACAACTTTTGTATTGCTGTTTTGCAGGAGTGCTGTCCTACGATATGGAATGTGGGACCAAATCCGAGTAGACCATGGAAAAGAATTCTACTTAACTCTTTTCATGCAGGAGAAATTGGCAGACTACCGGAATAACACAGGCAGACAGCCATACATGCAAACAAAGTCAACACAGGCGAGTTGTTTTTGTATCTGAATTGCAATCAACGTGTTCATACATTACATTACATGTTACTTGTTAGACGCTTTTATCCAAAGCGACTTACATACTCAATACTGTGGACAATCCCCACATAGCCATTTTTGTCTTTTATTCCTCACTTTATCTGCTGTAATCATGTAAATTACCCTGTGGCGAGACAAATAAAAATATTTCTGATCTCATTCCATTATTCACCCAACTGCTAGCTGATAAAGCTGTCAATAGACCCATGGCGTTCACTAAACTTCTCTAGGGGACTGCTAGCTTTTTCCTATGACATAGGAGAGATACACAGTACTTTTGAACTGGATACAACAGGAAATGGATAAAATACAAAGCCGGAAATTGGGAAACAAATTGGGAAATGAACAATGGGAAATTACAATGTGCTCTCTACATTTGACTCTTCTCATTTTTGTTTACTTTAAATTACAGAATCATATTATAGAAAGGATGTGGCCAGAGGTAAACAACAGGGTAAACTACCCTCTGAAAGGCGCACTCAACCACCTTGTTGACCAGGAGGAACTAAACCTCGAAGACAACATCACACGATATTGTGTGTCCACTCTTACCTGTCAGGTAGCCAAAATTGGACTTGACCGGATGGTGCAGTCCTGGAATGCACACAGAATCCAAGGTTTTTATAGCAGTTTTCAGAATGTTACTTAAGCCCCATAACAAATGACCTTCTTTATGCATTTTTATAAGTTGTACTTATATCCTACATTTGTTTCTCTCTGTATCCACTTTTTACACTAGGTTGATGGAAATGTTTAAATGTGGCATGTATATATTACAATATTTCAATAATTGTCTGAGTAAAGACATATCTACTATCTAGTTTATAGATTGCTCTTATTGCATGAAACATATATATCTGGTAAGTATATAAACAGTCAAATTAAAAACATGCTTTTTAAAGTTTGTAAGAAGTGTACTAATAGCACAGGCTATGAGGTTCATTGATATGCATGATATGTAACATTACACTAACAATGGCCACTTATTTGTGTTTTTTTTTAAGGTAAGGGTATCCCAGATCAACTTGCTCATGGTGGGTGCCCAAAGAGACTGCCTGCAGATCTTTTGCCTGAAGCTACAGATGCTGCAGACTGCTATCATCAGGACATGGGGTCCTCTCTGACAAGAGTGTCGCTGTTTGGGAGAAATCCATTTGCCACTGTGGAGCACCAGACAGCGGCTGAACAAGAATTTGCAAGGAACTATGCGCTGAACTCTTTGAGCATGCCATTCATAACGAGCCAGCACCATTCCAAAACGGGATAAAGGATCTCATAGGCATTGTAAGAAGATATGTGTAAAGGCAAGTGATCAGGAGCCAGTGTATACCCAGGATGCTGGACTGTCTGCAGCACTGGATGCTTTAAGGGCCCTACCCTAAAGTGGACAGCAGTTCAGTCGTTTATTGTTAAGTTTATTGTTAAGTTTATTGTTTATTGTTAAGTGGTGTGTGTTCAAATTCCAGGTTCCATGATATTATCATACAGAAAATTATTGTTGTAGTTTTCTTTAGCTGTATGACTAATTGTTCATCTGCAATGTTTAATAAATGGAAAATAGTTTGAATGTGTGTCCATGGTATGTTTAATTATGTTTCTAAACACAGGCAAATAGCTGCATACGTAAGGCAATAC
This sequence comes from Notothenia rossii, assembly GCF_949606895.1. Classification (NCBI taxonomy): domain Eukaryota; kingdom Metazoa; phylum Chordata; class Actinopteri; order Perciformes; family Nototheniidae; genus Notothenia; species Notothenia rossii. Next base: position 34,297,087 of record NC_136903.1, read on the forward strand.
AATCAAACACTATTATTTTATCATCCACGCACCAACAGAACATTTGGAAATCAACCATTAATCAGAGGTTGTCGAAGTAATTAGATCTTGTACTTGAGTAAAAGTAGAAGTACTCAGATCTTGTACTTGAGTAAAAGTAAAAGTACTCAGATCTTGTACTTGAGTAAAAGTAGAAGTAATCAGATATTGTACTTGAGTAGAAGTACTCAGATGTTGTACTTGAGTGAAAGTACAAGTACTCAGGTGTTGTACTTGAGTCAAAGTAGAAGTACTCAGATCTTGTACTTGAGTCAAAGTCGAAGTACCAGAGTGTAGGAAAACTCTGTTACAAATAAAAGTCCTGCATTCAAAATGTTCCTCAAGTGAAAGTAGAAAAGTATTATCATCAAAATACAGTGAAAGTAGCGACAGTAAAAGTAGTCATTGTGCAGATTGGTCCATTTCAGAATAATATATATGATATGTTTTATAATGATTGATCATGAAAGTGTTCTCAAAGCTGGTAAAGGTGCAGCTAGTTTGAATGACTTTGTATACTGCAGGGTAGCTTGTGAATTTACTCCAGGTGGAACTAAAGTCTGATTTAAGTGTTGATTACATTTCACATAATTAATCCAAATCTGTAAAGTTACTAAAGGTTTTAAATACATGTAGTGGAGTAAAAGTGGCTACGCTTTAAACTCAAAAATATAGTCACAGAAAGACAGACAGACAGACATCGAGATAGAAAGACATCGAGACAGACATATACATAGAAAGACAGACATACGGACAGACTTGTACTTGTATGTATGAATATAATAATATACGTATATTTGTAACGCAGTCTAAAGGCAAAGACATAGGACCTTTATTTTGAAGAGTACAACGCAAGCATAGGGCACCCTAGCCAATCAGAAGCAAGGAGGCGCTGGAGACACACCCACTTATGGAAACGAAACATTGAGTGGTATACTTGTTTTAACAGTAAGAACAGAAAAACGAAAAAATGAGCTGAATTTCCATTTTTTCATTTTGGGGCAAAATTGAAAAAAAAAAAAAAGACCCGTTTCTGCTTTTTTTTTGTTTCAATTAGAACGAAAAAACAAACGGTTAAAACGTACCTTCGTCCTTTATGCTATGCTTTAAACCGATACATTTTGGTTGATCACAAAGTCACGTCCTAACATTTTATAAAATTAAGAACATTTTTGAGATTTCCAGTCATTTTTTGAAAGTGAAGTTGTTTCTTGAACGTGAATTGAGGTCATCTTTTGGAAAATAAAGTCATTGTTTCTCAAAGTTTAAGCCATTTTTCAAAACATTGACCAAAAAATAGTTGTAATTATTTTTAAAGTGCTCTTTTTGAAAAGTGCATGTTTGCAATAATGACTAATACTGTGGTAGGTATAATACATAATTAGTAGGCCTATTGTATATTTTAGTCTATGATCCATGTCTAAAGCTGTATAAGGGCTGCCAAGACTTATTTAAGTGTATTAATAAATACGTTTATGGTTAGTTTAGTTATATAGCACATGTTTAGATAGAAAGGCAATTCATAGTGCTTTACATTCAATTTAATTCAAAACCTTTATTTATCCAGGTAAAATCCCATTGAGATCAATGATCTCTTTTTCAAGGGAGACCTGCAGCAGTAGGTTCCACATGAAAACATAAAAACTTAAACAACAGAACCACAAAAGGACATCATTCAGCAAAATCCTTCTCCTTTGATAAAGCCTGAAAATGGCTAAATGTACCTTGTGAAGGTTTTGTAAAATGTTAGCGTGTACATATTTTGTACATGTTCCTTTGTAGGACCTTTTTCATCAACATGAACACACAATAGTTACAGCTATAAGGTGGTGAACATAACAGGAAATGTCTTAGAATGCTAAAGCATGAAACATGGGATTTCTTCACATACAGTACAATAAATAAATAAAATAATAACATGTTCAGCTTTTCAAAAGGAGATTTTAAAGAGGTCTATAAACTGACTCAAATAAATAACACTATAAATGTAGTTTTGGTTGATTGAAAAGACACACAATAGCATGTAATCCTGCAGGGAAACTTCATAGCCAAGCTAAATTAATAGCTAATCAGAAATTATCATTCTCTCCTCCATAACTTGATAAGAATGTATCATACAACCCGTTCTGATAATATAATAACAATGGATTTTATGCTCATTGTAAGTTATAGCTTCAATATAACATTTATTACAAAACAGTCCCAGCTCAATTGTGGTGCATTTATAGGTCATTGTGATGTCTGATTCAGAAGACCATGTGTTAATAAAGTTCCTCCTCTAAGCCTACTACAACTATAATAAATAAATACATCATTTTGAAAACTGAAGTCCAACTTTAAGTTTAGTTTTTTTAAAACTCATTTTATTTTTGAAAGGACTTGGCAGTGTGTCTGTTGCTAGCTTTACACAGCCGCTTCCCTGCTTCCCCGCTGCTAAAAAAGACTTCAAAATGAACTTACACTTTAACTTTGTCTGGTATTAATGACTGCCAATGACATTTTTCCCAGCCAGTATCAAATTAGGATTCAACAAATGAATAAAAACTTGTCTGGTTTGTCTGTCACTGGATCAAGAGGGTCACAGTAGTTCAATAATTCATGCAACATGACATAAACTTTCTAATGCTTCTTAGCACCTGAAAACGCCCCCTCCCAACATTCTCCCCCACATACACCACACCAGCTGCAGAGTGGAGGAACTTTTTATTGCTCCCACACAGCTGTCTTCTAAAATCAGAAGTACTCTATACAACATAAGCCTTATATTTCACTCATACAAAGGAGAGACTCTCCAAGATCCACTGCTTACTTCATACTGTATAGTATATAAGCAATGTATCAGTAGTTGAACATTTTCTGGCCCATTCACAGATATTTGGAGCTCAAAGGAAGGAAGCTGTTGTTTCTCTCAGATGTTTGTCCTGCTCTGCCCTCTGGTGGTGGAGGAAAGCTATGACATTGCAAATGAGTGTCTTTTCCATCCAGAGACATTTTTTAAGTTTCACTAAAGTCTGTTTATCCATAATAACAGGCAGGGATTGTGGAGAACAAAACAAAAATAATTGAGTCTATATTATTTATACATTTGGTTTTTGGTCTATATGATGCCAACACACTCTACCGATATGTCTCTATGACCCTCTTATGTTGACTTGGCGTTGGATTTTCTTAATTAAACCAGTTCATTATAATAATTGTCCCACTGTCTTGTAAATAGGCTACATTTAGTCACTGGAGCTGGTAGCACCAACTGGTCTTTGCTGAGACGATCTATAACTGCTTATTCGTTTTTGTTAAGACCAGTATTTAAAATGGACTTCACATTTTGTTGTCACAACCAAACCTAAGTCTGGATTGTTCTGAAAAAATAGGTTTTAAATGTTAAGTAGATTTTCAAGAGTCAACTATTTAAAAATGTTTTTGAAAGGTTAAGGGCATTCTTTGAAAATGTCGTGATTTTTGCAAAAAAGTGGTCATTTAATAAAAACATTTTTAATAAGTGAGGTTTATTACCAGAGTTTTTTTTAAAAGGGAGTTTAAAAAAAAGTAAATCATTTTCGGTAAAATAAGTAATTTATTTCTTCGAAAATTGAGGAATTATTGAACAAAGGTGCATATTAGGAAATTAAGTCATATTTTTGAAGATTGATACATTGTTGCATTATTAAGTAATTTTTCCAAAATGTTGAGGGACAAACCTTTGCTGCCAGTATGCCAGAGAAACAGTTGATATGTCCCAGTATTTATTAAAAGGCAGTGAGCCAAAGATAACAGGATGTCCTCCTGCATCCAGTCATGTTTTGCACTTAGCAAGCCGGAAGGATTTCTGGCTATTATGACCCACAATACCTTGGAGCAGGGGATATTAAAGCCACAGGGTTCAAGTTGCAAAGTCATAACAATGTAGCGTGTCTCAATGCATACTGCATGACACAGTAGGTTCTTTGTGAGGGCAGCTGCAGATTAAAGAAAACCGGAAAAGTATGAGATCCGGAATGCAGCCATGAATAGGGAAAAGTTAAGCTAACAAATCTACCAGACTTCTTTCTGCAGATTAATATGACTAAACATGGCATAGTTTGGTCCTGCAGCAGTAGTTTCCTAAGATAAAGCTGTACAATTCCTACTCAGCTGCAAACAGAAAGATAGAGACTAGCTGGAGAGCACAGAGGAGAAGCAGTTTAAGAGACGGAGGACACCAAAACAGACCTGTAAGGAAGGATCATGTTTTTCTTAAACGGCTGGATATGTAAAAAAAACACTGTGTACAAGGCCACATTCAAGAAGTTTAAAAAGTGAGTCAAAGTATATTTCCACAAATAAAAACAGAGTATCCAACATTTTTTTATTCAATTATTTTCTTTTGTTTTTCCATATCAATACAATAATCTTTCAAAAACACATTCTTTCTTCAAATTCAAAAGAAAATATTAGTATTTCTGAAACACCTCTTCACTTCTGCGCAGTAGCTGAAATAAAAATCAAGGAACGGATACAAGTCGAGAAAAAATTGAATTCAGAAAATTCTACAGTGTGCAGCCTCCTGACGTCAGCTTCTCTTAAACAGTTGGACAAGTGCAAAGGACTGACAACATTAGCAAATAGTGTGTCACAGAGAATATACCACGTATCAACCACAATGCATCTGTGAGCTGCAGATAATCCGTTTGGTATTTTGTGCCTTTTTCCTTATTGTGACAGCTGGGTTGCGTTCCAATAGTCCATTTAGTTTAGGAACCTTCCTAACCAAGTGAAATGACCCGGAAATACGTCAGTGGCAGCCATGTTAAGTGCCGTTCCAATTCTCCAAATGAAAGGAAAGGAGGTTTCAAACTCCCTTTATAACCTCCTTTAGCTTAGGAACCACTGGACCTCCCTTACCGAAAGGAGAGGAGAAAATGCTGCCCCACAATGCCTTGCAGCCGCAGGATTTTGCCGTCACACAACAGTTGGCCGTTCACGGAAACAAACGATTATGACAGAGAAGTTATATCATGAAAGTTACGGTGCTTATTAAGCATTTTAAAACGTAGGTGGTAAGTTGCCAAAGTGCTTTGTTTTGAACGTTCATCAGTATTATAATCAAAAAGAGAAATATGAACATTAGTTTTGACTGAAATTGTCAAATAAAGTCAACATTAAACTGAGCTGTGTGGGGTTTGCTCAACTTTTAAAAGATGTTTGAATGGTGATATACACAGTGATAGATGTTAAGGACTAACGTTTATAATAAATACATTTTTATTTATTTTAAGATATTTTCATACAATCATACGTATTGGGATCATTTGTATTAATGTGGACTGGAGGGAGAGGGTGACGAGCATAAGTCCTTTTTTATTTCAATTACAACTTTGGTCATGAAGAATATGTTTCTCTGTTGTCCACGTTCTTAAAGCATAAAAAAACAGCATCAGAGCACGGTGCAGAGTCTCTAGATGAGTCCCTCGTTCTTATTAAACATCCATGTCCGTTGTATAGAAAACTGTAGTTTCCATAGTTTCACCACAGCAGCAGACGCACACAATGACGTCCGCTGGCGCATCATAAACACGTCGGATAGTGAAAGTGCATTCGGATTCTCTAAAGTACCGTTGTCTCTTCTCCTAAATCCTTTTGAATTCTCCTATCCACTATCCCTTAACCCCGTGACGTTTCACTCAGAGGTCAAGAAATAGGAGATAGGGTTAGAATTTAGGAGCTGATTTTTGGATTATCGGAACGCGACCCTGGTGTTATCTCCAGCGTGTAGAAAACACTTCACACCTGTCGGACAAAAACACCACTGCTAATGAATGCATTGATACATATCAAAAGTGCATAGGTGTTACAGAGAAGATCAATCATATTTCAATTTAGGACTCTTTGGCAGTGGTGGTTTCTGCAGGACACACTGTACGAGGCTGTTCCGTGCTTCTCATGAAAAGACATCAAAAACAATCCCAAAGATGATCAACAACTCTAGTGTTAACATTTCCCTCCTTGAACTCTTAAACATGCGGCTGGAAATACTAAGGAGAGCATATGCATTTTTAAATAAATCCACAGATCATGCTCCCAAATGGGTTTCCTGTGTCTCCACATCATTGGTCAACGTAACAGCCTAACGGCAATGATTAGATAACGTTGCTCAGCAAAGCTCTTGTTGGTACTCGGGAAGGCAAGAGTAAGAATAACAGTGATTCAAAGGTTTGGGCTCCACCAGGCAGCAGAGACATGACACTTTGACATGTTTGGCCCTATTTTGTAAGCCACGTTAAGTTTACTAAGACTATGTGGTACCATGTTAACGTGTGATATGTCTAATATTTACTGCATCCTTCAACTAACGGTGCGTTCACACTAGACATGAAGGGAATTGTTCACGTGGTGCGATTACATACAGTCAATGCATAGAAGCTCATTCAACAGATTACGCTAATGCCGCAGCAAGGAGGAAGTAAAGGCGCAACATTTGAATAATTGGCTTGATGCTGTCTTGCAAAAATCGATTTTTATAAATGTATGCGTGCAACTTATGCAGGCATGACAAATAAAGACGCTGCTTTATTTGTGTCACATTGCATTATTTTGGGTTCTGTTGGAACAGTTGCAATGGTAGCTTAGCCTAGCCCTAAACAAACCTTAAAGTATTTTAAACCTTTTTTTCTGGAAGTATGGCAGACAGACCTGAAAAAGCATCGATTCAAGCTTTTTACTTCTCGATATCATTAGGTCATTATTTTGCCATCCTTTCGATACATTTATTGCAAAAAAAATGACAGGAAATATGTTAATTGTGTGTTCATATGACTGTAGTAAACAACGTTGATTCAGTTGTCTTGTTTGTCTTGATAATCTATGTTCCAAACACCAGACCGTTGGGTTTCCAAGTCGTATCTGGGACTTTCACAACATGCACAAAGCAGCAAGAGTGGTTCTTTTTCTCGGACCAAACGTTGTTGGTATCTCATTGGAGATAAGCCTCGCCTTTTTTCACGTTTTCACTCAAATATTAGCTTCGTTTCAGGTGTGAACCCACCATTATAATTGTTGACTTCATCAGTAGGCCTACTGAATATGTATGTTCTTTTTTGCATTTTTCTACTGTTGAGTTTCAACTTGATTGTCCACAATCTGGTACAGTTAACATCACTGTTCTGTGAATGTTCAGTTCTATGCAGTTGTGTGAACTGTACATTTTCTGACATGACAAATCAACACACTCTCACTCCATAATCGTCCAGGAGCGACGTTTGGTCAGGGTTCCGTGGCGTGCAGTTGTGACGCTCCTAGGCTCCTTCAGCTTCATAAAGGGACGCAAATAGCTTTCAACTGATTGCAATGTATTCCCATCTGCGGCGGGATTTGACACTCATGGAAGCACGGCATTCGTTTGTGTTGGCTGCCCTTAAAGGCAATGTGAGCGTCCATTCCCACTGGATAACGGAAAATTGTACACCCGGAAGTAAGTATTCCCCTTACTATCGATTGATTTTACAGTGATATCTGCACTAATCATCGAATAAAAAACACCAGATTATCCTTGTTAATTACACAACATTGATTGGTTTAAATTGTGTGCAATGATTTTGTATTTTTCCCCTTCGATTCGGAGAAACAAATATTTTTTGGGATTAAAGGATGGCAGAAGACACTACACTACCCAGAATCCCCAGCTATCGTTTAGGACTACACCATGTGCTCTGTTTGACAAACCCCGTGATTAGTTCTCAAGCTCTGTGATTGACCTCCAACTGCATTCCATATGAAAAAAAACGTTTCGTAAAAGATAAAATCATACTTTATTCATCAGTGCTTGCTTTACTCTTTGAAAGTCATCACATGAATGCATTGTAATAAATGGTTCGGCTGCATTGAATATATTACACATCTATCGTAGTTTATTTATTATTTGTATTAATCTACACAGAGATCGGGCTCAGAATAGACCGGAAACTATTCATTTACCGTTCAGTTTGAATTTCACAATAAAGTTAGTAGTAATATTTTGTTTTGATATTATTGTTTTTTTATTAACTACTAGACCGCTGGGTCATGTTAAGAACATATTTTCTGTGTTGCTGTGGGTTTTTTCCATCGCTTTTGTGTTACAAATATCAAAACAATAACTAAGTATATCCGTCGTAAACTAAACCAGAAACAGCAGTATATTTTATTTTGTTAACACTGTAAACTTGACAGCTTTTTAACCTTTTAACCCAAACCACCTACTGGTCAAAGCACGTTAATACACGTTTAGAGTAATGCAATGCAGGTAGATTGTGTTGCTTTTTAATGACTGTTTAAAATGCCTTTTTCTTAATGTCTTTTATTATTATTAACTACTTGTTACTTGTTGCTAGGGACGCTGATATCGATATTGTGTTTCGCAACATGTTCTCTATCTATGGCACGTCTCTACTGGGAGTGGTAGTTTTAAAAGACGTTTTCGTATTTCCCATAATAAGAAGTTGCCAGTATACTGTGTAGATCCCTGGAGGCAGGGGCGCCGTAAGGGGGTGAAAGGTTAGGACGATTCTAAAGGCCCATGACTAGCAGGGGGCCCCAAAATGTTTAGAACATTAAGGAAAAAAATTAAGTACCCTTTCATCAATAATTAACATTAATATAACGTTATATTGCGTAGTAGGCTACTCACTAAACTTAGGAATCATTTAACTTATTTTCTTCCAAAAGTTAATTATCCAAAGCCTCTGTACACCCCCCTCTATTTACATGTAATGGTTTGGTCCTAAGACTCCTGCCTCCAAACGCATCACTTTTCTAGCAGAGTGAAAGCATGTGAGGAGGGATGCGGTGGGTGTGGTCCATGAGTGGTGGAATTTAGTCTGTTAAATAAGCGTAGTCCATTATAAATTGTAATGTTTTTTTTTACTAAGCTGACATTAAGTAGGCTACTGTTAATATCTTCACAGAAAATTCAGAGGTTTTTCATTTCACTGCTCTTTTAGCTGACATTAAATGCAGGTACATGTTTATCAGCTATTCTAAATCAGTTGTCCCTCCCCCTGGTGCCAGGACTAACAGATCCATCTTCAGGCTCAGCAGCCCTGTCCCCCTATAAGGCTGAACCTGAACCAGATTTTCTCCCAACTGAAGGAGGTGAGCAGCATTGTGTTGAATGACATGCCACTTAACATATCTGAAGGGAGACTGGAATACAAAACATATATATATCAAAACAAAAAGCTAACATCTAATTTAAATTATACATTTCAAACACAGAATTTTCCCACATAGCCACTGATCTATATAAGACAAAAAAACAGCTGATCTTATGTTTGTGACCCCTCCTGTTGTTAATTGATAAGCCTGAAACATGCACTTGTCAAGGTTCAGAGGCAAATTTTGCAAATATGGCAGTAGCCATCGATCATCTTAAGATAAGATATACTTTATTGATCCCAAGTTGGAAACATTTGCGTTACATCAGCATGTGTAACAGTTGTAAATATGCAGTGGTGTTTATTTGTAAATCATTTAGTATAATCACACAAATTCTGTGTTTTATATTTAATGATTCTGTGTTCTTTATTTATTGATTGTTCAATACCTGACAAGGCCGGAGATGAAATATCTATATACATCATATAAGAGTATAATACACATGTATAATATCAGTTAAAATAAGTGCTTCAACCTAGTTAACATTGCTGGAGGTATGCACAAATATTGATAGATGTCTTGTAATGCACTATTGAGGCACCTGCGACCCAACTTTTTCATTCATTGCATACTGTAACTACACCGTTTGTGAATAAACCTTAGAAAATCTTGAAATCTTGAAAGGGATGTGCAAAATAGTCATTATATATAGTCTTTAATTAACTATTAGTAGAGAATAAAGAGTAATGAATATACTTTATAGGGATCCTATTAATGTCTAATAATAAAAAGAATGAAATTCAATAACATGCTTTAACCACCAGGTGTCCCTTTCTATCAGCTGTGCACCTTTATTGTGTAAATACAGCCTATCTACCAATTGGATCAAATATAAAAGTCAGCCGAATTAGAGTTGATCCTGCCGCTGTGAAAAGACGTATTGTGTGAAAAGAAATGTAAGATGTTTAATTGCTGATATATTTATGATCCACGTCACGTTTTCAGTGTTGGCGGCAGTTCCTCATGTTTGTCTAGCCTTCTCATTAGGGCTCTATAAATAGAGAACTACGGCAGATATGTAATATTTAATGCAGCCGAACCGTGTATTACAATGCCGTTATGTGATGACTTTCAAAGAGAAAAGCAAGCACACTCGGAATAAAGTATTATTATTATTTTTTAAAATGTTTTCAGTCTATTTGTTAATGACGATGTGATGTGAGATGTGAGACTGGAATTGCACAGGGGAAAATAACGTATCTTTAGAATTCGGATTTTGTTAAACTAATACGTTTGCGCTCTGGACCAACACAATTGACAGGGAAGGGGTAGCAATAAAGATAACACCATTAAACAGTTACACAAAATAACAGAAATAATATCGATAGCAGCATCCCTAGCAACCACCTTGGTAACAATGAAAACGTTCTATGGACGAAATTTCCTGAAGTAATCTTCGTAATAACTAGCAAACTAAAGATCATGTACCTCCACTGCACACATAATCTGAAATAACAACTCATATTTCTTGCATCAAATGACATCAAAACGCATTTTAATGGCCAAACTAACTTTAAAATAGGCATTTTCCACCGAGAATAAAACGGAGTTCGGCCATGTTTTTTTTTTCTGCAGGGAGAAATTTGAAGATCACGTGACATAGACGCCAGCCATTGGAATTAATGGTGAAAAAAAACGGGGTTTGTCAAACAGAGCACAAGGTGTAGTCCTAAACGATAGCTGGGGGTTCTGGGCAGTGTTGGGCAAGTTACTTCCAAAATGTAATATATTACATATTACTCATTACTCTCTTTTGAAAGTAATAAGTTACATTACAATATTACTGTCTCTGAAATGTAATGAGTTACACTACTTTAGTTACTTTTTCGCCGGAGCTGTTAGATTAACATTAACATGCTTATTGTAGTTGTAAGTGCACTGCTATGCGGCCTGTAGCACCGTCCTTGATGGAGCATATGTGTGGGTTGGACCTCTATTTTACAGGAAAGGAGTGAGCAGAGAGTAGAGTAGTTGTTGATTCTTGTTCTGTTTTCTGTGAATATCTGCCTCACCCTCTCAGACTTTGAGTTGCGCGCGCTACTAAAGAGACGTGTTACCATGGAAACCAAACAATGGTGTAGCTGTATTAAAGTCGGAGTGGAAACAGTCGTGTTTAAATCAGATTTTGTCAGAAATCGGGAGAAATGCGGGAGAAATATGACCCCGGGAGGAAACCGGGAGAGGGCAATGAAATCGGGAGTCTCCTGCGAAAATCGGGAGGGTTGACAAGTATGGCTATTGTATGCATTATTTTTGACCCAACATTTCTACAGGAATGTCAGAATATGGTACTATTTTCACATGAATATTCTAGCCATTGTCTATTTTTATACCACAAGCTGCAAAATGACCGCCTTACCCCACTGTACAGGCGGGTAGTTGTTTAGATATACCTGGCACCTGCGGGCCGCAGAGGGGCGGCGTAGTTTCGGGCGACGAAGACTGCTGCTCCGGGGCCGGCGAGTCAGGCGGGAGTAAGCTAGTGTCCACAACGGAGGGTAACGTGATGTCCGCATCTGACCTGTTGCTACTGTCTGCAGTAGATGCAGTGTTGCTGGCGTTTAGTGATGGTTGCTTTAACCATTTTCGTATAAATGATTATCCACAGATCAGATGTGTGTCACTGCTGTGGAAGCACTTTGGAAATGATGCACGCGCAGCGGAGCAGGTCACGCGCACCTGACACAATTTGTTGTTTGTATTTTTCGCTACGTTCTCTTTTTTGAATGGTTGCATAACGTTCAACTTCCCCGAAGATCTCGACGCGAAGCCTGAAGGGTAAACACCAGGTTTACTAATCGACCCGCACAATTTGTCCGGTGTCGGAATGTCTCGCTATGTTAATACATTTCTTAAAAAACAAAACACCATTTAATTTCGGGTTAAAATGTGTTGTAACTGCGTTACTGAACATTGTAACGGGTAATATATTACCCACATTTCATTAGTAATGCGTTACATTACTTCGTTACAGCAAAAAGTAATATATTACTGTAACTCCGTTACTTTTGTAACGCGTTACACCCAACACTGGTTCTGGGTAGTGTAGTGTCTTCTGCCATCCTTTACTCCGAAAACATATTTGTTTCTCCGAATCGAAGGGGGAAAATACAAAAGCATTGCACACAATTTAAACCAATCAAGGTTGTGTAATTAACAAGGATAATCTGGTGTTTTTTAGTCGATGAGTAGTGCAGATATCACTGTAAAATCAATCGAGAGTAAGGGGAATACTTACTTCCGGGTGTACAATTCTCCGTTATCCAATGGGAATGGACGCTCACATTGCCTTTAAGGGCAGCCGACACAAACGAATGCCGCTCTTCCATGAGCGTCAAATCCCGCCGCAGATGGGATACATTGGAATCAGTTGAAAGCTATTTGCGTCCCTGTATGAAGCTGAAGGAGCCTAGGAGCGTCACAACTGCACGCCATGGGACCCTGACCAAACGTCGCTCCTGGACGATTATGGAGTGAGAGTGTGTTGGGTATGGTGTTCTTTGGATGCAACTCAGCATTCTTTCTCCTCCAAACACGTCTAGTTCAGTTTTTACCAAAAAGTTCTATTTTGGTTTCATCTGACCAGATGACATTCTCCCAATTAATTTTTACTACAAAATACTGTATATATATTTATATTATATATATAATACATATAAATATATGTACACATATATATATATATATAAATATATGTACATATACCTTATATATATAACTATATCTACACTTATAGATGTATATACACACATATATATCATATATGTATATATATATATATAGTATAATATAATACAAATACAAATACACACCATAGAACATTTTAAAAATATTGTGTACTTATATGGGACAAGTACAATACAATAAAGCTTTATTGATAGAGCACTTTAAACCTTTAAAGTAGTGTATTTTATGTTTCCAGGAGGAGGATGTGTCTACTAAAGAGCATTAAAGCTGGAGAATGGCTCCACTAGAGAGCGTTACTGCTGAAGGACAAGTCCACAAGATAGCGGTTCTGCTTTAGAACTAGTCCACAAAATAAAGTTACTGTTGGAGATCGAGAACACAAGAATATGACTGGACAGACGAGACCACAAGTTTACTGCAGGAGAATGAGTCAACAAGATTGCATGTCTGCTTAAGGACGAGTTTGTAAGATAGCATCAGTCCTGGAGGATGAGTCGAGAAGACAACTGCTGAAGAAAGAGTCCTCAAGAGAGCGTTACTGCTGAAGGACAAGTCACCAAGAGAGGGTTGCAGCTGGAGGACGAGTCCACAAGACTACAGCTGGGGGACAAGTCCACAAGACTTCAGCTGGGGGACGAGTCCACAAGACTACAGCTGGCGGACGAGTCCACAAGACTACTGTTGGAGGACGAGTCCACAAGACTACAGCTGGAGGACGAGTCCACAAGACTACAGCTGGCGGACGAGTCCACAAGACTACAGCTGGAGGACGAGTCCACAAGACTACTGTTGGAGGACGAGTCCACAAGACTACAGCTGGAGGACGAGTCCACAAGACTACAGCTGGAGGACGAGTCCACAAGACTACAGCTGGAGGACGAGTCCACAAGACTACAAGACTACTGTTGGAGGACGAGTCCATAAGGCTACAAGACTACTGTTGGTGGACGAGTCCACAAGGCTGCAGCTGGAGGACGAGTCCACAAGACTCATTTCTACTGTTGGAGGACAAGTCAACAAGACTACTGTTGGAGGACGAGCCCACAAGACTAAAGCTGGAGGACGAGTCAACAAGACTACTGTTGGAGGACGAGTCCACAAGACTACAGCAGGGGGACAAGTCCACAAGACTATTGTTGGAGGACAAGTCAACAAGACTACTGTTGGAAGACGAGTCCACAAGACTACTGTTGGTCCACAAGACTACAGCTGGAGGACGAGTCCACAAGACTACAGCTGGAGGACAAGTCCACAAGACTAAAGCTGGAGGACGAGTCCACAAGACTACTGTTGGAGGACGAGTCCACAAGACTAAAGCTGGAGGACGAGTCCACAAGACTACTGTTGGAGGACGAGTCAAGAAGACTACTGTTGGAGGACAAGTCCACAAGACTACTGTTGGAGGTCAAGTCCACAAGACTACAGCTGGAGGACGAGTCCACAAGACTAAAGCTGGAGGACGAGTCCACAAGACTAAAGCTGGAGGACGAGTCCACAAGACTACTGCTGGAGGACAAGTCCACAAGACTACTGTTGGAGGACGAGTCCACAAGACTACAGCTGGAGGACGAGTCAACAAGACTACAGCTGGAGGACGAGTCCACAAGACTAAAGCTGGAGGACTAGTCCACAAGACTACTGTTGGAGGACAAGTCCACAAGACTACTGTTGGAGGACGAGTCAACAAGACTACTGTTGGAGGACAAGTCCACAAGACTAGTGTTAGAGGTCAAGTCCACAAGACTACTGCTGGAGGACGAGTCCACAAGACTAAAGCTAGATGACGAGTCCACAAGACTACTGTTGGAGGACGAGTCAACAAGACTACTGTTGGAGGACAAGTCAACAAGAATAATGTAGTAGGACAAGTCCACAAGACTACTGTTGGAGGTCAAGCCCACAAGGGAACTACTGAATAATAGGCCCACGAGAGACGGTTGCTGCTGAAGGACAAATCGACAAGACTACTGCTTGGCTACGAGTCCACAAAAGAGCGTTACTGCAGGAGGACAGGTCTACAAGAGAGGGATGCAGATGGAGGACAAGTCCAAAAGAGAGGGTTGCAGCTGAAGTACCGAGTTCACAAGGGTAGTGCTGGACTACGAGGGTATTACTGCTGGAGAAGGAGCAGGGCTGCCCTGGCCAATTTGTGGCCCTACGCCAAGTTGTGGCACAAGGCCCACCAGGTCTGTACACAAGTCGTAACACATGTGTCGCGAGCGTTGACGGGGGGCAGCAAGTGGAGCATGCTCCAGAGAGCGTTACTGCTGAAGGACGAGTCACCAAGAGAGGGTTGCAGCTGGAGGACGAGTCCACAAGACTACAGCTGGGGGACAAGTCCACAAGACTTCAGCTGGGGGACGAGTCCACAAGACTACAGCTGGCGGACGAGTCCACAAGACTACTGTTGGAGGACGAGTCCACAAGACTACAGCTGGAGGACGAGTCCACAAGACTACAGCTGGCGGACGAGTCCACAAGACTACAGCTGGAGGACGAGTCCACAAGACTACAAGACTACTGTTGGAGGACGAGTCCATAAGGCTACAAGACTACTGTTGGTGGACGAGTCCACAAGGCTGCAGCTGGAGGACGAGTCCACAAGACTCATTACTACTGTTGGAGGACAAGTCAACAAGACTACTGTTGGAGGACGAGCCCACAAGACTAAAGCTGGAGGACGAGTCAACAAGACTACTGTTGGAGGACGAGTCCACAAGACTACAGCAGGGGGACAAGTCCACAAGACTATTGTTGGAGGACAAGTCAACAAGACTACTGTTGGAAGACGAGTCCACAAGACTACTGTTGGTCCACAAGACTACAGCTGGAGGACGAGTCCACAAGACTACAGCTGGAGGACAAGTCCACAAGACTAAAGCTGGAGGACGAGTCCACAAGACTACTGTTGGAGGACGAGTCCACAAGACTAAAGCTGGAGGACGAGTCCACAAGACTACTGTTGGAGGACGAGTCAAGAAGACTACTGTTGGAGGACAAGTCCACAAGACTACTGTTGGAGGTCAAGTCCACAAGACTACAGCTGGAGGACGAGTCCACAAGACTACAGCTGGAGGACGAGTCCACAAGACTAAAGCTGGAGGACGAGTCCACAAGACTACTGCTGGAGGACAAGTCCACAAGACTACTGTTGGAGGACGAGTCCACAAGACTACAGCTGGAGGACGAGTCAACAAGACTACAGCTGGAGGACGAGTCCACAAGACTAAAGCTGGAGGACTAGTCCACAAGACTACTGTTGGAGGACAAGTCCACAAGACTACTGTTGGAGGACGAGTCAACAAGACTACTGTTGGAGGACAAGTCCACAAGACTAGTGTTAGAGGTCAAGTCCACAAGACTACTGCTGGAGGACGAGTCCACAAGACTAAAGCTAGATGACGAGTCCACAAGACTACTGTTGGAGGACGAGTCAACAAGACTACTGTTGGAGGACAAGTCAACAAGAATACTGTAGTAGGACAAGTCCACAAGACTACTGTTGGAGGTCAAGCCCACAAGGGAACTGCTGAATAATAGGCCCACGAGAGACGGTTGCTGCTGAAGGACAAATCGACAAGACTACTGTTTGGCTACGAGTCCACAAAAGAGCGTTACTGCAGGAGGACAGGTCTACAAGAGAGGGATGCAGATGGAGGACAAGTCCAAAAGAGAGGGTTGCAGCTGAAGTACCGAGTTCACAAGGGTAGTGCTGGACTACGAGGGTATTACTGCTGGAGAAGGAGCAGGGCTGCCCTGGCCAATTTGTGGCCCTACGCCAAGTTGTGGCACAAGGCCCACCAGGTCTGTACACAAGTCGTAACACATGTGTCGCGAGCGTTGACGGGGGGCAGCAAGTGGAGCATGCTCGTGAACTTACGCATAAGATGAATGAATTGCGCCGCATTTGCGGATAAGATGAGGCCCCCTCCGCAAGATGAGGCCCCACGCAGTCTGCGTGATCTGCGTGTAGGGGGGGGGCGGCCCTGAGAAGGAGTCCACAAGACTGCTGCTAGAGGACAAGTTGACAAGACTACTGGAGGAAGTGAAGTCTGGAGGAAGAGTCCACCCCGCGATGGAGATTCCAAGTCGATCGCGAGATGTGTCTAAAAATAGAACAACAATATTCCGTTTTATCGTTAATGTCCTATAACATAATCTTCCTGTGCCAGAATAAAGCACTTGAACGCATCAAAGCTTTGTGATTGGCCGGCGTGACCCCATGTGTCGGGGCGTGGCTGGTGGGCAGTGGACACTATTTCGCTGACGTTGTCCGTGCCAACAGGAGTGACAGTCCGGACACACACAAGACCGCAATTATGGCAGAAGCAAAAAAGTCCAAAATATATAATTTTCACTCCAAGTGGGAGGATGATTATTTTTGTATCTATTCCAATTCAAAGTCCATCTGTCTCATCCGCAATGCGAGCGTGGCTTTATCGAAGAAGGGTACTTTAGGAGCAGCATTTCAAAGCAGTGCACAAACGCTGCGAGACGGAATTCCCTCCCAATTCTGCGCTACGCTCCCAAAAGGTGAGGGACCTGAAAGGACAGCTAAGTGCACAGCAGTCCATTTTCACCAGGCCCAACAACAAGAGCAAGGCTGCTACCATAGCGTCTTATCGTGTCAGTCACATTCTTGCGAAACACATGAAGTCTTTCCAAGACAGCGAAGTTGTGAAAGAAGCATTCCTGGAGGCTGCCGACGCACTTTTTGGGGGACAGGAAAAATAACAGTAGCATTTCAACAGGTTTTTGATATAATAAAAACTCAAGTTAGATACCGTTATTAATCAGCTGTAAGTTTTAGTTTGTTTGAACTCATTCCTTATAATTATTGTACAAAAGGGTATAAGAATGCAAACATTAAGATCTGTTCTGTTTACATTTTAAGAAACTAGTGTTATTGCATCCTAAAAAAAAGGTTTGATTCTATTAATTTTGTCTTTTTTATTGCACTTTGGCAGCAGATTCCTGTGTAGCTTCAGATCTGAGTTGTCTTATTACACTGAACAAAAATATATATGCAACACTTTTGTCTTTGCTCCCATTTTTCATGAGATGAACTCAAAGATCTAATACATTTTAGACGCCCTATATAAAAGAGTGATGAAGCCTTCTCTGGCACACTCTTTTCTGCCCACGGAGACAAATGGTACCAGGAATATACGGTTGCTTTACGAGGCCCCTACCACATCGCTATAAAAGAGTGCAAAAGCCCTCTTTAGGCTCACCCTCTCCTGCTCATGGAGGCAAATGGTACCGGGAATATACGGTTGCTTTACGGGGCCCCGCCCACTCCACTATAAAAGAGTGCAAAAGCCCTCTGCAGGCTCACTCGCTCCTGTTCACTTGTCCGAGTGCATGCTGAGGCCCACTGGCACAGCTGCAATATTTTTACGACACACTGCTTGAACTGATCTCTTGAGCAGAGCTACTCCTGGGGAGAGATTGTATGATTGTAATGGCCGAAATATTCAATGATTCTTGGGTTAATTACTGAAGATGTGGTAATTCTTTGAATGTAAATGACATTAAAACACTACTCTGGGGTGTCATTTAACATTATTTTTAACAGGGGGGACCTGAATGTGAGATTGGCGTGCCGTTGTGTGTTGCAGAAATGGCGTGTGCACTCGTCTCTCTGCCTATGGTGGGGAGACCAAAATGTTAATCCCTAACCTTTACCTGTATCTACGGTTGACACATTAATGGTATGCGAACTCATATTTGGGGCCTTAGTTACTGTTGCCCATATATCTATGCTAAACCTAACCATCCCACGATCTCTGTTGGAAAAGCTACATTATGCACAATTCCCACTCACGAAATGCTCCCGTTCTCTGTTGAAAAAGCTAAACTAAGCACAATTAAAGGGACACGTGAACTTAAAGGATATTTATTGGGATCAGAGGGTCAGGCATGGATTTATGCAATACAATGATACTATCTCTGTTGGAAAAGCTATACTAAGCACAATTCCCACTCACGAAATGCTCACTGATACTTACCTACGGGAACATTAAAGCACGAACGGGACTCCTCCCACACTGCTATATAAGAGAGTGAAATGCCAACTCAGGCTCATTCTACTCGACTCGCTAGTCCGAAATGCAAGCTGAGGCCTAAACGCATGGCTGCACATATTTTTGAGACACACACACTGCCAGAATTGATCTCTCTGGTTGGGCTTTCCTGAGAAGAGAATATCTAATTGTAATAAGCCGAAACAATCTATGATGCCTAGGTCAATTACTGAAGATGTGTAATGTTTTAAACGTGGATGACATGATAAACACTAACATGTAGTGTCATCTAACGTAATCTTTTGAAACAACGCAGTTTAACGAGAGGAGCTTGACTGAGATTGATTATACCTGGACTAATTCTACGTGTGAGAGTGCACCGATCCTTCTGCGTACGGCAGCAAGATCAAAATGTTTTACCTAACCCGGAGTGGAGCAACATTCCACAGGCCACAATCAACAACCTGATCAACTCTATGCAAAGGAGATGTGTTGCACTGCGTGAAGCAAATGGTGGTCACACCAGATACTGACTGGTTTTCGGACCCCCCCAATAAAGCAAAACTGCACGTTTCAGAGTGGCCTTTTATTGTGGCCAGCCTAAGGCACACCTGTGCAATAATCATGTTGTCTAATCAGCATCTTTATATGCCACACCTGTGAGGTGGGATGGATTATCTCGGCAAAGGAGAAGTGCTCACTATTACAGATTTTTTCAGATTTGTGAACAATATTTGAGAGAAATGGTTATTTTGTGTATATAGAAAAAGTCTTTGAGTTCATCTCATGAAAAATGGGAGCAAAAACAAAAGTGTTGCATTTATATTTTTGTTCAGTGTAATTGATTTTGCATGCCGAAAGTAGGGCGCAGCGCCCTTGTTCCCCGGTTCAGAAAAAACTCTAATAAATTACAGCATATTTTGCTTTGCAACTTATTTAACATATTATAACCTAAATTAATCAGTAACCAAGTATTTTACTCAAACTCAATTTATTTAATAGTTAAATAAGTACTTTAATTTACCTAGTTCCCTACAACCACACATTATATACATATATTCTTAAAGATGTGCATGTATATGTGACCCGCTCTATTGAAATCAGTCGGAAGTCGCAACGGCTCATTTCAAAATAAACGTGGATTTGTGTAAAATAAGTTTTTCGGGGTTCGGGTGTTTTGTTTGATTTTAAATAAACAAAATCTTAGCTTTCAGAATATGAAACTTTTATTTCCAAGATCAAACGATAAATACATTTTTGAAGCTTGTAAAGGGAAGATGACAGGCACCTCTCACTCGCACTCTGCTCTTCCGCAGCGCTGCTTCCCCTCCCTCCGGCTAAGTTATAAATGTAAGCGTATAGCGATCATAGATAACAAGGCAGGGTCCGTGAGAGTTTGTTTTCATCTGATTTCAAATAAACAAAGTCTTGGCTTTCAGAATATTAAACTTGTTTCGGCAAATTCAGATGATGAATACAACTTTGAAGCTTGTAACGGCCTCCATGATCAAGCGGCTTCTCCGATTTTGTTGTCAATGTTTTGACTGAACTTTGTTACTGTTCACATATAAGTAAACATTGCGTTTGAATGATTTAGTGAGCTGGTGTTCTTTTTTTCTAACCGCATGTTGGCTATTTCAGCACCACGCACTTTCCACCTACTTATTGATCCCCTAGCAGCGTCATGGCAACCTGCTGCCTGATTGTCCCTGTGCTGTGTGTCATTCATTCTCAACATGGATAAAAGTACAATAAGCATATATGTGCGATTGTCAGTCCGATATTGTATTGTAAATGTAATGTAAATAAAATTCCGTGCCAAATATTATTGCTGGCGGGCCGACCACTGTTGCCGACCCATGAGTTAAAGAATAGCTTAAGGAACACCTATCACCATACACACTGTGAACTGTTGACTTTATTTGATCAATTTACAGGAATAAGTGTAAACTTCTTCTTTGGTTTAAACATATTGTTGAAAGTTCAAAACCAGTTCGCAAGTTAAGGCTTGTATAGGAAATTCCTAACTAGCCCAGTAAGCTACAAGATCCACGTTTGATGGTCACGATCGGTTATTTTGGACAGTTTTATCTCCTTTCCTTCAGTAAAGGATGGTCCAGTGTATCGTATGCTTAAGGTGATTATAAAGGTAGTATTGAAGTTCCTTTCCTATCATCTCTAGAGAATTTGAAAATCTCTTACTAAGGCTGCCACTGAGGGACTTTGGGTCATTCCACACTCAAACAGAAAGACTATTGGACCCAGTGCTGCTGCTGAGAGGACTCTGGCACATAGGGCGTCATCTGTAGCAGCTTCATGATGGCGCTTAAAATCAATGATGGATAAAGTAGTTGATATGAACATGGTGACTGCAGTGTTGGTCCTGCTGGAGGGGTGGGTCACACTAAATCTCCCCCTGAAGGCGTTGGCTATGAGCTGGAAGGTGGAGGGGGGGCGGAGGGTTGGCCCGGGGGTGTTTCCTCATCCTGGCCCGAGACCGGCTGGAGCTTATCTGCCTCTGCTGGTACCTGATAACACATCAGAAGCTGATGAGCTCACATTTCATTCATGCATCCCCCCTGAAGTCTGCTCAGCAAGTACATTTGAATATGAAAATACAAATTAAAGTTAGCGTACCTCTATAAAATGTGCCTAAAGATGGGTTTTTATAGTGTTGTCCATCGTACATTAAGGCACTATTCACACTTGGCACTTATTACAATCAGAAGAAACTGATCAAGTCAAGGACTTTTACAGCAACCTCTTAAAGTTGATCCATAAAACACTTCTGGTCTTTACGATCACAAATTAACCTTGAATTTAGTAAATACATGTATTATTTGGTTTCAATATTATAACTCAATTTTCGTCAGTGCAAACATTCATCCATTAGATCCATTTGGGTTTTCCTTTTTGGTCAACTGGCCCAAACAAGACTCATGTAACCCCCCCTTTCTATGTGAGTGGGTGTCAGAGGAGGTCCTGCGGGGCCAGAGGGGGCTCCTGGTAGATCTGCCCCAGCACCTGGTGCATCATGCAGAGCAGAGGACAGCCCAGGCCCAGCAGCTCACACAGGAACAGGTAGTCCTGAGAGTGGCTCCTAACGCGGGAGCCCACCGCTGTGACAGACTCACACACAGCCTCCAACAGTTGCCGGGGCAACACACACACATGCCTCGGGCAGCTCAGGCCTCGCCTTAGCAAGGAAACCAGGGTACCTGGGGGGTGCATCTGCATGCTGTCCGTCGCCGAGTAGCTCCCGCCATCCATCGACGAGGGGGGGACGTGGCTTGGGTCCTCCTACAGGGGGAAAACACAGAAGGTTAATGATAAATGACATTGTTGGGCTTCAAAGAACCAAGCAAAGTCACTTATTGTTAGCTTGCATACTTTTTTGTATTCGTCTGACACCTTATAGATGTGCAACTACAAAGTGGATTAGGAATGAGTCCTAAAACACGGAAATTAGTTAGCATTATACCTCTTCCGGCTCCCAAGTCTGAACGTTTTTTAAAGTTTTTTTGCTAAGATGCCCAAAACAGGAAAAACGTTATTTACTTTCATGTCTGACTATTCGGTGGTGCAGGAATGAGTCCTACACCCGGAAATGAGTTAGCATTTTAGCACTTGCATCGTCTCAAAGTTAAACATTTGTTTAAGTTATTTTTGATTAGCAGCCTGAGATACGATCTGGGGTTTATACAACCTTAAGACTTTGTGTAAGTGGGCTGCCGCCGAGCCCAGGAGCGAAGTCCTTACGGAGCACACACTGAGAGGAAGAACACAGCAAGGTTAGAGAGGGGGGGACATGCTGCATCAAGACACGTTTTTGATGGTTGTTGATAAGTTCCAAGCTATTTCTGCAAAAAAGTACACGAGAATGAGTTAGTCACATGGTCCAGCGGTGTGAAAGTTAATTATTAAAAGCAGTTGCACCCATCACAGAATGTAAAATCAGTGAGGGGTTACAAGGAACTCAATCTTTTAAGTCTATTCTCTATGAATAGGTCGTGCAAGGAAGAAAAAAAAAGGTAGTGTTAGAAGTTTAATTATAACAATGAAAAGCAGATGGACGTAAAGCAATACGTAAAGGTTATTTCAAGCAGTTGTGATTATTTGCTTTTTTTGTCAATAATTAAATAAGAATCGTCAGCACCCCCTGTGAAACCGGCAACCCAAGATTAAAAACAAAGCAGATTTAGCGTGTTATTTCGCCCTTTACAGAGGCTGGCAGGCAGTTTTTTTTCATCGTACAAGCTAAGCGAGCTAGTTCCCGCCGCAAGTCTTTATGCTAAGCTAAGCTAACGTGTGGCTTCATATTTACCACATAGATGTGAGTAATGTCAATCTTCTCATCTCACTCTTGGCAAGAAATTAAAAAAAGTATTTACATGGAGATAAGCATCAGCTCCTGGCCAGCGCGTCTTGTTTGAATGACACGTAAAGTAAACACAACTGCAAGCTGCGGTGAACCTCGAGTGACTTGAGCAGGGGTCTGCAACCTTTTTGACCAAAAGAGCCATTTTGCTCCTTTTTCCAAAACATTTTTTTGTCTGGAGCCGAAAAAACATATTTCATAGCTTGATAGCTAATAAAGTTGTATTTATTGTTATATCAGACAAAAACTACGTTTTTTTTGCATGAATTAGGCTATTTATTACATTATATAAAACTGTTAACCTCTAATAAGAAACAAAGAACTCCTATAAGGAGAATTAAAAATAATACACAGGCCTACTTTAAAATAAATTAAACACAGCACTTGGGGAGTCCTCTGCACATTTGAAGGAAAAAAAAACATTATTAAAATGGGCCCCCTTTGAAATAAATAAAACATATAGCTGCACCCTAAAAAGAGTTAAAGGTACGGTAGGTAAGAAAGGAGAAACCAGCTCGAGTGCGCTAGAATTTGAAAATACACAACGGGAACAAATATGCCTCTTCCTTCAGACTTTCTTACAGAGTCCCTCCTCCAACACACACGAACGCGCATCATCAATGAGGCCACGAGATACATTTGTGCACAGATGGAAGGCTGACAGGCAGGTAGGCCATCCAATCATTTTAGCTGGGCCGGCTAAAATGCCGTGCTTTTTCCAGCGCTACGGCTTCCAGAGATTAATTTTTGTATGTATTTATTGTCAAAGCATTTAATATATTCATTGCTATCGGGACGTTAAGAGCATTCCATGGAATATAACAAAAAGTGTTTTCTGAAATAAATTACATACCCCATTGAATTATGACTGAAGATGGTCAGCTGTCTTCCTCTCCCTTGTTGTTCCTCGATACGTAAAGGCTGCAGCACCGTTGACAACTTCTCTCTACACATCAAACATACCGGTAAACCAGCATCGTTTGCTGTGAAACCATATAACTCTGTCCACACAGAATTTAATTCCTGTGTTCCTCCGGTACTTTTCTTTGATTTATCCATAGTTCGCCCATCGAGCCGGGGGTCAGATTATTCACCCGCAGGAAAAGGCGCTCGCGCGGGACCGTAGCAGAATGTGACGCATATTTTAGTTGACCTAATTAAAACCGTTTTTTTTTTTTTATGTGTCACAGTATCACCTCAAAATACAAGATACGAAACATTTTCAACAATGCAACAAAATATAAATAGTCCTACAAATACTTTTATTTTATTTCCTTCTTATTTTTGTCTAAGCTCAAGGGAGCCAGAGCAGAGGGCTTAAAGAGCCTGTGACACGAACCCAACAACTGTTGTGCAATGAAATAGTGGGCTACTAGTAATCTCGAACCGTCAGTTTAAAAAAGAAAAAGCGATACCGTTCCGATAAATATCAATAATTTCGAACATCGCGGGAAAATTCCTTCGACTCATTTTGAGGTTTTGGGGGAAGCCGGAAGTGACGTCAATGCGGGAACGCTTCACTGTGCGGCGAGAGAGCCAAACACGGACAAAGTGTGTTGTCATGCGTAGAAATGGTGAATTACTGAGTTTAGGCTCGTTAATAACGTTTTAATGAAGTTGACTACAGTATATTCATATTTGTCAGTGCTTTCATGTCAATTCGGCGAACATAAACATAAATGATCGTGGTGAAGATGATGATTAATTAGGATTACATATCGGTAGTGAGAGCTGCTGAATTTCCTCCCGTCGGATGTGATATAAAAACAAATCGATTATTTTTGTAAACTCAAGTGGATGAAACTACATTTATTAGTGCTTTCATGTCAATTCGGCGAACATATGATACATTAAATGATCGTGAGGATGATGATTTAAAAATCTTTTGTTTGAGCCGGTCTGCATTTCCTGATGAGAAAACAAACCTTAGCTTTTTGTAGTTGCAGTCAGTGGTGTAGTGGGCGTTGGACGCGGGGATACGCCGTACCCCCACTTATTTGAAGCATGATTTCTTTTTTTAATAGTCTAATACATCTAAAATCATTGCCAGTGTTATCAGTTGCAAGTGTGTGTTTGTTGTAATAATGACGAAAACATAATAGGCAGATTTCACAGTAATTATAATAAAAACGTAGCTCAAGCATTTATGCAACTTGATTTGAAGCGTGTGTGTGTGAGGGGCAGAACTGTGTGTGTAGGGTGACCAGGTGTCCCGCACTGTGCGGGACTGCACACACAGCATTTTTATTATTTGTCCCGCGTCCCACACATTGAGACTATGTCCCGCATTTGAGTGATAGTCGCGCAGAAAGGCCGGATCGGTTCGCTGACAGCCAGCACCACCCTTTATTATTATATTGTCTAAACGGCATCATGTAAGTTCAGCTGACAGGCGACACAGAGGTCACCAAGCCCCCCCCCCCCGTTGACAGTTCACGAGCGCGTCCATAGTGTCTCCCGTCCACCCACCACCCCGTCCACCCAGTTAAACATCCCCACTACACCACTGGTTGTAGTAGTACACCAACATGGATTAAACGTGTTTTTTTTTTACCACAATGTTGGGGAAATTAATGGATAAAATGCACGGAGTATTATTATTATTATTATTATTATTATTATTATTATTATTATTATTATTATTCCCACTCCGATCGGGACACTAGGTCCACCGTTTCCCCGCAGCGAGGCTCCCCCCGTTGACAGTTTACGTGGGCTGGGCTGGGTGCAGTGGCGGACTGGCCATCGGGACGAATCCCGATGGGCCGGTACCGAAGTGGGCCGGTCGGATAAGTCACTAGCACATCCCCCACTCCCCCCGTTGACAATTTACAAGTTGTACCGAAGTGGGCCGGTCGAGAGTCCCGGGCTGATTTTTAGTTCCGGTCCACCACTGGCTACATGACCGTATGATCGCCCATATTGACGCACCTAATTCCTAAACTTCTAACAGATACAAAATAAACCGATCCTTCAGCCTCATATGAGCTCTCAGACACGTTCAAAATTAAACTGTCATCGCTGTCTGAGCTTGCTGCTGTGTGCGCCATCGTGCGTTTACATGCAGATGCTGGGATCCTGAACGGTGCAGCTGGAGCGCTGTGCCCGCATTGACGTCACCCATAATTTGGCGGGACTTGAAGAATCCCCGAGAAGATCCAGGAAATGGTCAACATTGAAGGGCAGATTAATGGTTATCAAAGTACAAATATCCAAAATCAGTTCAGTAACGGTTTTCAAGGGGACAATATTTACTCAAATTGATGGGTTTGGATGATAGGGGAAAATCGTGTCACAGGCTCTTTAAAGGAACGCATGCGGCCCGTGGGCCGCGGGTTGCCAACCCCCGGACTAGAGCGATACGAATAGCACAAGTCACCCAAATCAGCGTTAAAAAAGCGGGAGGCGCCAAAAAGCGACTGATTTGCATGCATGAAGTCCTGATACGCCTTTTATTCAAACTGTGCTCCTCTCACCTTGCTGCGGCTCTTTGTGGAGGAGTTCTCTTGGAACTTGGCCTGTAGCTGCGTTGCCATGGAGCGCACCTTGTTCTCCCGCAGCTTCCCCTCCTCACCTGCAGGGGGCGCACTGTGAACAGACAGCTGCAGCCAGGGCAGGGTCACAGAGGGGAATAGAGACAACAAGAATTGAGATCAATTTGAAATGCATTTGAAGCCCATTTCAACATGTTATCTGTCTGTTGTTGGAGCTACCTCTGTGAGGTAGTGGTTTCCCTTTCGCTGTCTGTTGTTGACAGAATCCTCTTCCAGATTCTTATCATCCTGTGACAGAAAATACAGATTCATGAATAGATGAAAACTTCATTACCAACCATGCTTTGATCTCTATATTACCTTCAGCTAATCTGATCATGATAAGTGATTGAATAGTGTATGGAGTGGCGCAGGTATAAGTCATAAAACAGGAAATCAGTTAGCATTTGAGCACTTCCAGGTTTCCTCGTCTTAAGGTCATTTGGTTTTTGGTTAGATGCCTGACAAAAGTGCGTGGTTAACACAAGCTGAAGAGATATCCCTTTATGTCTACGCCAAACATTAGCCACCTTTAGATTAGCTGTGGTGATGTGAAGTCATGTGGTCGTGATGTCGTTCATCTCTATACTGTATGCACATGGACATTATGGTAACTTCACTTTTCCGTTTGCATTTACAATTATAAAAATGGTGTGAATGTGGAGAATATCCTCGACAAACTTGAGTTGGAAGAATGCTCAGGTCATGTACTTCATTCAAAGTAGAAGTGTCAGAGTCTAGGAATACTCTGTTACAGTAAAAGTCCTGCATTCTAAACGTTACTCAAGTAAAAGTAGAAAAGTATAACCATCAAAATATACTACAAGTACCAAAAGTAAAAGCATTCATTATAAATATCATGTTTTGATTATAATGATTGATCATTAAAGTGTTCAAAGCTGGTAAAGGTGCAGCTAGTTTGACTGACTTTGTACACTAAAGTCTGATTTAAGAGTTGATTATATTTCACATCATTAATCCAGTTCTGTAAAGTAACTGAAGGTATTAAATACACGTAGTGGAATAAAAGTACAATATTTTACAACTGAATTGTAGTGGAGTACAAGTAGAAAACGGCATTAAATGGAAATAATGAAGTAAAGTACAAGTAACTCAAAATTGTACTTAAGTACAGTACATGAGTTAATGTACTTAGTTACTTTACACAACTGTGTGTAAGTACTAAAAACATGTGTTAGTGATCTCTTTTTCTGCAATATTCCAATATCCAACAGAAAAATCCAATTGCTTTTAGCCGAGGGAGCCATGCCATGCTAACCTCCGGGTCGGCCTATTGCTGCACGACTCTATTGTTAAAGAATGAGAAGATTCCATGAAGAAGGTTGGGAGGGGTCGGCTCTGTAATTCTGTATGAGAGCAGGAAATGAGCAACACAGAGAGAAGAGCGTTGGAGATGTGACAGTTATCTTTACCCTGGGCGTCCTCTTCTTGGACTGAAGCAGGTTCAGCACTCTGTGGTGGGGTTTAGCTGGATTCTCCCCATTATCATCTGGATCTCTTGAACCTGGAATACAAACACCAGGGTTCATAAAAATTTTCACCAGTGATTTTCAATGACTTCTCCATGACCTTTACCTAATTTTCCATGACCAGCGGTACCACTGAAAATGGTTTAATTTAACATGGAACAGGAAAAAAGTTCCGCATATGAAACATTTTGTGCCTATCTAAAACAAATCAAATCATATAGTAGGCTTACTAGCTCCTACACGCTAAAGCAACTCAAATCTCTCACCAGCGAAATACCTCGTCAATTAAATGCCATTTTACGTTTCATTACTATACGATACAGTATTTATTATCATTATAGTATTACTATTTTAGCGATTAGATAAAATAAAAATTATATTTGATGCAACTTTAGTTACATTTCCATGACATTTCCAAAAACTTTTGGAAAAATATTGTTTTCCATAACTTTTCCAGGGCCTGGAATTAGCATTTAGAATTTCCATGACTTTCCAGGTTTTTAATGACCGTAAGAACCCTGAAGCAGTCATATTAGGTTTACATAAAGCTCAGAACAATGTTCTTCAAATGCTTTAACCTAACAAACATACTACTGAAACATACATACATTTCAAATGAAAGCATCTGGAGAGAGGTTTCTAATCAAACAATGAGGATGTTTAGAAAAAGGGGTTAGACACTATATAAGCAATGTATCAGTAGTTGAACATTTTCTGGCCCATTCACAGAGATTTGGAGCTGGAAGGAAGGAAGCTGTTGTTTCTCTCAGATGTTTGTCCTGCTCTGCCCTCTGGTGGTAGAGGAAAGCTATGACATCACAAATGAGTGTCTTTTCCATCCAGAGACATTTTTAAAGTTTCACTAAAGTCTGTTTATCCATAATAACAGGCAGGGATTGTGGAGAACAAAATAAAATATAATTGGGTCTATAATATTTATACATTTGGTTTTTGGTCTATATGATGCCAACACACTCTACCGATATGTCTCTATGACCCTCTTATGTTGACTTGGCGTTGGGTTTTCTTAATTAAACCAGATCATTATAATAATTGTCCCACTGTCTTGTAAATAGGCTACATTGAGTCACTGGAGCTGGTCGCACCAACTGGTCATTGCTAAAACGATTATAACTGCTTATTCGTTTTTGTTAAGACCAGTATTGAACTTCATATTTTGTTGTCACAACCAAACCTAAGTCTGGATTTTTCTGAAAAAATGTGTTTTAAATGTTAAGTAGGTTTTCAAGAGAGTCAACTATCTAAAGAAATAGGGTTATAATGGAAGTCATTTTTGAAAAGTTAAGGGCATTCTTTGAAAATGTCATGATTTGTGGGGGAAATTATATATCATTTTCAAAAATGTAGTCATTTAATAAAAACATTTAATAAAAACATTTTTAATAAGTGAGGTTTATTAGAGTTTTTTTTAAAGTGAGTTAAAAAAACAAAAATATTTTTGAAGATTGATACATTGTTGCATTATTAAGTAATTTTTCCAAAATGTTGAGGGACAAACCTTTGCTGCCAGTATGCCAGTATTTATTAAAAGGCAGTGAGCCAAAGATAACAGGATGTCCTCCTGCATCCAGTCATGTTTTGCATTTAGCAAGCCGGAAGGAATTCTGGCTATTATGACCCACAATACTTTGGGGCAGGGGATATTAAAGCCACAGGGTTCAAGTTGCAAAGTCATAACAATGTAGCGTGTCTCAATGCATACTGCATGACACAGTAGGTTCTTTGTGAGGGCAGCTGCAGATTAAAGAAAACCGGAAAAGTATGAGATCCGGAATGCAGCCATGAATAGGGAAAAGTTAAGCTAACAAATCTACCAGACTTCTTTCTGCAGATTAATATGACTAAACATGGCATAGTTTGGTCCTGCAGCAGTAGTTTCCTAAGATAAAGCTGTACACTTCCTGCAGAAAGATAGAGACTAGCTGGAGAGCACAGAGGACAAGCAGCTTAAGAGACGGAGGAGCCGGAGACCAAAAATAGAGCTGAACGAGTATTGGACTTACAAGAGGACACCAAAACAGACCTGTAAGGAAGGATCATGTTTTTCTTAAACGGCTGGATATGTAAAAAAAAACACTGTGTACAAGGCCACATTCAAGAAGTTTAAAAAGTCAGTCAAAGTTTATTTCCACAAATAAAAACAGAGTATCCAACGTTTTTTTACTCAATTATTTTCTTTTGTTTTTCCATATCAATACAATAATCTTTCAAAAACATATTCTTTCTTCAAATTCTAAAGAACATATGAGTATTTCTGAAACACCTCTTCACTTCTGCGCAGTAGCTGAAATAAAACTCCAGGAACGGATACAAGTCAAGAAAAAATTGAATTCAGAAAATTCTACACTACCAGTGTGCAGCCTCCTGACGTCAGCTTCTCTTAAACAGTTGGACAAGTGCAAAGGACTGACAACATTAGCAAATAGTGTGTCACAGAGACAATACCACGTATCAACCACAATGCATCTGTGAGCTGCAGATAATCCGTTCGGTATTTTGTGCCTTTTTCCTTATTGTGACAGCTGGTGTTATCTCCAGCGTGTAGAAAACACTTCACACCTGTGGGACAAAAACACCACTGCTAATGAATGCATTGATACATATCAAAAGTGCATAGGTGTTACAGAGAAGATCAATCATATTTCAGTTTAGGACTCTTTGGCAGTGGTGGTTTCTGCAGGACACACTGTACGAGGCTGTTCTGTGCTTCTCATGAAAAGACATCAAAGACATCAAAAACAATCCCAAAGATGATCAACAACTCTAGTGTTAACATTTCCCTCCTTGAACACTTAAACATGCGGCTGGAAATACTAAGGAGAGCATATGCATTTTTAAATAAATCCACAGATCATGCTCCCAAATGGGTTTCCTGTGTCTCGACATCATTGGTCAACGTAACAGCCTAACGGCAATGATTGGATAATGTTGCTCAGCAAAGGTCTTGTTGGTACTCGGGAAGGCAAGAGTAAGAATAACAGTGATTCAAAGGTTTGGGCTCCACCAGGCAGCAGAGACATGACACTTTGACATGTTTGGCCCTATTTTGTAAGCCACGTTAAGTTTACTAAGACTATGTGGTACCATGTTAACGTGTGATAGGTCTAATATTTACTGCATCCTTCAACTAACGGTGCGTTCACACTAGACATGAAGGGAATTGTTCACGTGGTGCGATTACATACAGTCAATGCATAGAAGCTCATTCAACAGATTACGCTAATGCCGCAGCAAGGAGGAAGTAAAGGCGCAACATTTGAATAATTGGCTTGATGCTGTCTTGCAAAAATCGATTTTTATAAATGTATGCGTGCAACTTATGCAGGCATGACAAATAAAGACGCTGCTTTATTTGTGTCACATTGCATTATTTTGGGTTCTGTTGGAACAGTTGCAATGGTAGCTTAGCCTAGCCTTAAACAAACCTTAAAGTATTTTAAACCTTTTTTTCTGGAAGTATGGCAGACAGACCTGAAAAAGCCTCGATTCAGGCTTTTTACTTCTCGATATCATTAGGTCATTATTTCGCCATCCTTTTGATACATTTATTGCAATAAAATCACAGGAAATGTGTTAATTTTGGGTTCATATGACTGTAGTAAACAACGTTGATTCAGTTGTCTTGTTTGTCTGGATAGTCTATGTTCCAAACACCAGACCGTTGGGTTTCCACGCCGTATCTGGGACTTTCACAACATGCACAAAGCAGCAAGAGTGGTTCTTTTTCTCGGACCAAACGTTGTTGGTATCTCATTGGAGATAAGCCTCGCTTTTTTTCACGTTTACACTCAAATATTAGCTTTGTTTCAGGCGTGAACGCACCATTATAATTGTTGACTTCATCAGTACTGAATATGTATGTTCTTTTTTGCATTTTTCTACTGTTGAGTTTCAACTTGATTGTCTACAATCTGGTACAGTTAACATCACTGTTCTGTGAATGTTCAGCTCTATGCAGTTGTCTGAACTGTACATTTTCTGACATGACAAATCAAACCTGAAACCACAAATAACATTCCACTGAAAGTAGTTCATTTACACCAGATCAGAATTACAGAAACATTATCTACATATTTTAGCTTAAAAAAAAAGATTTTTGAAACCATTGTGATGCTACACTGACTTGTAAAATGGAGAGTGGTGTCTGTCGGTCTGCATGTTCTTTGGTGATCTCCCAGAAGAAGTGCGTAAGGCTTTACGGCACTGAGCTGATTGGTGTAAAACAGTTTGTGGTGTATACGTGAATTGCTACACATAACTGTAGGGGTGCTTCATCGCAAAAAAAAGTTGCTTAAAAAAGGTAATGTTTTCAATCAAATGCTGAGAAGCCTGAGTTGTGTCTCAATTCTGACATTCTTCTCGACACACTGCAATCCCTTTTACGCATTATTTGAAATACGACTAGCATTACGGCTAGCATTGACGACAGTTGCTATGCCCTCACCCAAAGTGACAATCAGTGCTGTTCACTAGCTAGCAGTGCGATGTTGTGTTAGCAAATCATTACAGATTGCTCATCAACTCAAAAGAATATATGGGGCTTCTTTTCAACAGCAGTATAGTGGTACCGCTTATACACCAGAGCAGCCGCAATTATGTTATGTAGCCAAGATGGCTAACGTTGAGTGTGAGAAGTGTACGGCGCTTCATACTCAACCTTTTGACCGTTTTGAGTGCACCATTCCAGGTACTTTTAGCCACATTGCGCTTATGCACAAATGTAAGTACAATAAGTATGTGGATTAAGACATAGCACTGGTATACACTTATGTAACTGATGTGCTGATGCACTGGGCCCGGGAGTTCAAAACTTTTAATCCCTATCTGATCAGATCAGATTTGGATTTTGGGGAGTTCAAAACCAAAAAACAGGATTAGGATCACTTTCATATCCGATCAGATCAGGAAATCCAATCAAAGCTTTAATCTGGATCAAATCTTCAAAACGGGTAGTTCAAACCGACAACACAGGATTGGGATCAGTTTGATCCCAAAAAACTGGATTACCCTGATCCCACCAGAGGGGTGGATTTCCAGTGGATTACCAGAGCAAAATGTACTGTACAATTTCTTTCAAAATATGTTTCAATTTAAATAAGATGGCAACGTTTGTTAACTGAAATAAAACACACTTTTTAGCCTTCATGGGAAATACATTTTATCTTTCCCATTTTTGTTCACGTTTTTGGTGGCCTATTTGTTTTTCAAACAAATGTTGATGACATAAATGTTGATGCTCATAAAAGTATCACAGCAAAGATTGTCAATCACAAATGTAATTTAGATTAAAGTAAAAATATCTTCAACACCAAAAAAGTCCATCATCTGTCATCACCTTTCAAATAAAAAAATAGAATTAAACATTATAGATGTCTCTGCAATGTGGTCTTTTGTCTTCCTTGTATTATTTTTCATGTCCACTAGATGGCGATCGGTAGGACTAAAGCAATGATATTCAGGATCTAGTCATCTTGAAAAATCGTAATCTGGACCAGGCTGATCCTATCCTGAATTGCTTTGAACTCCAGGGACAAAATTTGGCCGACTTGTCTGATCCTGGATCACAAAAAATGGGATTTCAAAATGGGATCGGATTTGATTGAGATTAAAAAAGTGTTGAACTCCTGGGCCCTGGTGAATGTAAACTCAGATCAGTGTTTCCCCAAGGTTTACTGCTTTGGGGGGGGGGTGCTGTCTGAGCGGGGGGTGTTGTTGGGATATTTAATTTTTTTAAATCCTCTGGAGCAGAGAGAGGAGCTGTGGATTATTGTTATTGATTAATGCATCAGTGTTTCTTAGGGTCAAAAACACTAAACTTAAAATGAAAGTGTTTAGTTTATTTAAGAAAAGAGCACATGTTCAATGTGACAGTAAATAGATTAGTTGCAATTTGGTGCTATAAATATGTATTATTAAAAAAAAGAAAATAAATAAAAAACACCTTGAATTTTAGGGGGGGCGCGGGGCTCCGTTGGCACTGCTGTGGTAGTACTAATATAGTGAAACCTGAAATAAGAACTAACCAATAAGGCTTGAGGTTCAAAGGAAACGTTGACCTGCTTCTTTCCTGTTGTGTTGTATTTTGAAGGGACACCGCTGCAGTATGGAGAAGTTGTCAGTTTACATCTTTACACTGGAATGGTTTAGTAATGCATTCAAGACTATTAAAAAACATGGCACGAGACAAAACCCACACACAACCAAAGAAACATTCGTAGCTTTTTTTATCCGTACGAGTGCTCCATCAGTCAGGTTTGAGGAATATCACATTATTTAGGAAGCGCGTCAGCAGAGTCATTCTCTCTCTGTGTGTTAAGACCTGGTGCTGTTGGCTTGTGTACCACGGCGCTCAGGACTGATCCAGAGTCTATGAACTGCAGCCTGAATTTTGAAGGGTTGGTCCTCAGCCGGCTGTGACTTCAGGGTCTCTGAGATGCTCCTCCAGTCTGAGCCCCTCCTCAGACGACAGCAACCCCTTAAAGAGACGGGAGAGAAGGATTAGGAAAGCAATGACTCATGTTCCAGACGTTACCTATTCAATTGGTAACTTGCCATCTGTAAAATATCAACATTTTTACTTTTTATCTTTTACAGGTGATAAGGTATGGTAGTTATGCTTTTAATTTAATCTTTAAATTATTAGAAATATAAATGTACTTCGTATGTAAATAATTACATTTTTCAAATGTTTTATTTTAGATTTTTGCACATGCCCTTTTATCTAATAGTGTTTGATTTTGTCTCAATCTTCACTTTTGCTGTAACTATGTACATTTCCCCTCTGTGGGACGAATAAAGGTATTCTGATTAGTAAAAGACACATTTTGTCTTCCTTGTTCCAGCTGGTGAGCCCATGCATCTAAATACATGATAAAGGCATCATGTATCTGTAATACAGAGAATAATGTGTGCCTGTTATACTGAGTGATATATATTTTACACACTGCTCTGCTTTCTGCACGGACCTCACAGCTGTTCTCACTGTAAACATTGCGTCGTCGTTCAAGCAGTTACTAAAATAATATCCAGGGCCCAGGAGTTCAAAACTTTTAATCCCTATCTGATCAAATCAGATTTGGGATTTGGATTTTGGGGAGTTCAAAACCAAAAAATAGGATTAGGATGACTTTGATATCCGATCAGATCAGGAAATCCAATCAAAGCTTTAATCTGGATCAAATCTTCAAAACGGGTAGTTCAAACCGACAACACAGGATTGGGATCAGTTTGATCCCAAAAAACTGGATTACCCTGATCCCACCAGAGGGGTGGATTTCCAGTGGATTACCAGAGCAAAATGTACTGTACAATTTATTTTAAAATATGTTTCAATTTAAAGAAGATGGCAACGTTTGTTAACTGAAATAATACACACTTTTTAGTCTCTTGTCTTCCTTGTATTATTTTTCATATCCACTAGATGGCGATCGTTAGGATTAAAGCACTGATATTTAGGATCTAGTCATCTTGAAAAATCGTAATCTGGATCAGGGTGATCCTATCCTGAATTGCTTTGAACTCCAAGGACAACATTTGGCCGACTTGTCTGATCCTGGATGACAAAAATTGGGATTTCAAAATCTGATCGGATCTGATTGAGATTAAAAGTTTTGAACTCCTGGGCCCAGGGGATGCATGCAGAGCTGTCATTGGCTGAGATAAGTCCGGCCGTGCGTCACGACTCTTTGAAACATCACTGTTGCCGGAAATACATCCGCGGAGGATCCATCAGCTTATCCTCGATTATAGCTCCTCCAGAGAGCCTCCTCGACGCTCGATCCTCGGTACTCGAAGTGCATTTAGAGAAATGAGATGTCCTTCAACATGGCGCACTGAAATCCATTTCCGGGTTACTACCGGAGGACCGAGGAGTCGAGGAGGGGGAATTAGAGAAATTAGAAACCTTCCAGGTGTACTGCCTAAATGCTCTCTGTATGAGTCAGGGTTACCCATGATGCCCCATGTTACGGTTCAACGAGAACTGCTTAAAGTTAAAGTTTGTTCACAAATGATTCATCATCATTTTTGAATCAAGCAGTTTGAAATTTAGAGATAAAGGTGGTGGTTAAGAGAGGAGCAAGGATTGAAATATGCTTGGCTTTCTTAAAAATACAAAACAACATTATGCTCCAAGTCATGTTATACATATCTACATCTGGTGTTTCTTCTGTAAACACACCATATAAGATGTGGCATATTATTTCATTTTGACTTATAACTTCCTCAGCTAACTCTCAGCTATTATCTCTCTCAGTATATAATCTTGACATGTTCTTAGCGAGCTCTCCCATACAGTGCTTAATGCCTACTAAGGCTAACACACGCATGAGTGCACACAACAACAAACATCATGGACACATTTTGAGTGTGCAGACAGGGATAAACAAGAGCACAAAAACAAACATACTGTATATAAATGTAAACAAGCAGCAACTTCACTCTATGTAGTGTAAGATAAACACCTTAAAGACGGTTTTCTTCTGCAATGCCAACATTCACTTTCCTACAGTACTACAGGTTGCAGGAAACGCACCACTCAGTGTTCCATTTTGTTACAGTGTGATACTACATTTTAATGATCAAATCTGTGTTGTAATCAGCAGGATGACAGCTAGTTATTGTTAGCTATTAGCATACGGTGAACATCACAGTGCTGCTTGAGTTAACGGCTATTATTACATGGCTTAGTTGAATACTACATTTTCATTGGTCAGTTTTGGACCATCTGTTATTTCTGTATAGCAGAGCGTTGCTAAAGACGCTTCAATATCAGTCATATCAATCCGTAGAAAAAAGTGCGGTACATTTCATGACTTCAGCTGTGTCCAAAAAACATTGAAATTGCTAACAGACTTGGACAGTTTAACTGCATTCTCATGATAGGCACTTCTCTTTCTTTAGCCACTGCAAGGCTCTGTGCCCAACCTTGCTGAAAGAAGCCGGTTAAGTTTTGTTTCTATTGTTAGCTTGCACCACTACATACAACTGTCATCTGATTGGTTGCGTGTTGAAAAGTCAGAGGTAACTAGGTAAAAGTTGAAATAATTATAACTTCCAAGCGCAAAAACCTTGATTGGTACTACCGTCATTTTAAGTTACATTTCATGGCGCTATCATCAGAGTACCAGACCTTGCCACTAGAACAAACTGTTTTCTTTTCTCAATAAAATCATGTTTAAATCAAAATATTGTGTTATTTATTGATTGATTTAGTAATCAGCAAAGTACTTAAACCTGACATGGTCATTTCCCTGCCGTTATCCCTCACATGTTACAGAGGTTTGATTGTATTTTGCTAAAGCTGCGATATCAAGTGGTTAATCGAAGCGCACGTGGGGATACATTTTTAATGCCAGGTGTCGAATGCAATTGTACCAATGCTGTTCACCTGTGATAGGATCAGCAAAGCCATTTTCTAACGACATGGTGTGAACAGATTTCTTCTACATTTCTGGTGTTGTGAAACCCCTAGTTTCACATAGATAAAACTTTGCGAGTGTGAAACCAGAAGAAGAATATTTAAAGCCCCTGCCTCAGTGCATCTCACATGGCTTAGATACAGCTGGGTCTCGTTGACTAATCTGCTGTCATCCATTAACATAAGAAAGAGCTCTGCATTCAAACTGGTCCTGATCTGCTAAATACTATGACGCCTGACTCGATAAGCAGCTTTTAGAGCAGGATCGGTGAAAATATTAGCTGTGGCGCTAGAAACTGAGTAGTAGGATTATGTATGAGTGTGTGTGGATGTGTGTGTGCAGTGGGGACAATAGCAGCAGGGACATTTTAAAGTGATCATATTCACGAGTGATCCTAAACCTGGGTTAAAACTGACAGCTCCTGCCTGGAGAAGAGCTTCTTAATCCTAAAGCAGTTGCAGTCACACACCAAAATATTGTGCATATTAGCCACAAAGGACTTTTTATTTATTTATTTATTTATTTATTTATATATATATATATATATATATATATATATATATATATATATATATACACACAGTGGGGCAAAAAAGTATTTAGTCAGCCACCAATTGTGCAAGTTCTCCCACTTAAAAAGATGAGAGGCCTGTAATTTTCATCCTAGGTATACCTCAACTATGAGAGACAGAATGAGGAAAAAAAAAATCCAGAAAATCACATTGTCTGATTTTTTAATTATTTATTTGCAAATTATGGTGGAAAATAAGTATTTGGTCACCTACAAACAAACAAGATTTCTGGCTCTCACAGACCTGTAACTTCTTCTTTAAGAGCCTCCTCTGTCCTCCACTTGTTAACTGTATTAATGGCACCTGTTTGAACTCGTTATCAGTATAAAAGACACCTGTCCACAACCTCAAACAGTCACACTCCAAACTCCACTATGGCCAAGACCAAAGAGCTGTCAAAGGACACCAGAAACAAATTTGTAGACCTGCACCAGGCTCGGAAGACTGAATCTGCAATAGGTAAGCAGCTTGGTGTGAAGAAATCAACTGTGGGAGCAATTATTAGAAAATGGAAGACATACAAGACCACTGATAATCTCCCTCGATCTGGGGCTCCACGCAAGATCTCACCCCGTGGGGTCAAAATGACCTGCAGAGAGCTGGGACCAAAGTAACAAAGGCTACCATCAGTAACACACTACGCCGCCAGGGACTCAAATCCTGCAGTGCCAGACGTGTCCCCCTGCTTAAGCCAGTACATGTGCAGGCCCGTCTGAAGTTTGCTAGAGAGCATTTAGATCAGGGGTCACCAACCTTTTTGTCACCGAGGGCTACTTCAAGGGTACTGAGTAATACGAAGGGCTACTCGTTTGATACAAACTTCCTGAATAACATAATTGCACGGTTCACGTTTAATGATATTATTATTAATAATAATCAGAATACATATTAATTTACTCTATGTGAAGGACTGTCTGATCACATGTTAATGTTAATTATTCCTCACAATAATTATTAACAATGATTTACCATTGCTATAGCAACCCCATTGTTTTGTTATGAAAATGTATCTATATTTATACACATTCTCGCGAGATCTATCAGGGGTCGTTGTAATGCTGCGTTCACACCGGACGCGACTTCGCTCTAATGGCTCGAGTTTCACCGCTGCTGCCAGGTGTGTTTACTCGCCTCATTCAAACAAGACGCGCTGGCTCGGGAGCTACAAATACAACAAAATGAACATATTTTACCGTGATTAAATTGTAATACCCGTTTCTAAATGATGCCGAAGTAACAACATACTGATACCGGTTAGTAAAAACCATGAATTAATGCTTGACAAGTCTGCAGACAAGACGGCAGGCGAAAAACCTTTTAAAATGCTTGTTTTCTGAATGGAGACTGGGTCGACCAGGCTAAGCTAACGTTGTATATGCTAATTACACACTCATAACAACGGCCTACAGACATAAATAAACCAGCGACTGTATTCGCCATGACACAGACAGTATGTGGTTTGTACTTGTTTAACTTTTGTCCAGTTTCTGAAAAGATATGAGGAGCTGTGATCTCTGTTTGCTAACTGCTAACAGCTAACTGCTGA
Organism: Notothenia rossii; assembly: GCF_949606895.1. NCBI lineage: Eukaryota > Metazoa > Chordata > Actinopteri > Perciformes > Nototheniidae > Notothenia > Notothenia rossii. Next base: position 34,336,945 of record NC_136903.1, read on the forward strand.
TGTTTTCTGGTTGAACGTCAGTGGCAGGCTGAGATCCTCACCACTGCTATGTGTGTGTGTTTGTCTGTTTGCGGTGTGGTGATGAAGCCCATGATCGTAGCTGCTCATCATGGGCTTCATCACCACACGCTAGCATGAGCCTCATCTCAGCTAAAGGTGGAACGGATATTTCGTGCGTGGAGTTCAACTCTGAACCTATCTGGGGTCAGAGTTCAATTTCACGCACCAAATCTCCATTTCACTTACATATGTACATACACAATGTGTGCTTTTAAAACGTTATATTAAATATTGTCATTTTAAAAATAAAAATGTATTCAATAATGTTTTTAGACGGAGCTCCATGGTGACTTGTGCTTATTTTAGAACATGCACGCGGCGACCAATTTCCCCCCTGCGGGCGACTTATTGCCCGCGGGCACCGCGTTGGCTACCCCTGATTTAGATGATCCAGAAGAGGATTGGGAGAATGTTATATGGTCAGATGAAACCAAAATAGAACTTTTTGGTAAAAACTCCACTAGACGTGTTTGGAGGAGAAAAAATGCTGAGTTGCATCCAAAGAACACCATACCTACTGTGAAACATGGGGGTGGAAACATCATGCTTTGGGGCTGTTTTTCTGCAAAGGGACCAGGACGACTGATCCTTGTAAAGGAAAGAATGAATGGGGCCATGTATCGTGAGATTTTGAGTGACAACCTCCTTCCATCAGCAAGGGCATTGAAGATGAAACGTGGCTGGGTCTTTCAGCATGACAATGATCCCAAACACACCGCCCAGGCAACGAAGGAGTGGCTTCGTAAGAAGCATTTCAAGGTCCTGGAGTGGCCTAGTCAGTCTCCAGATCTCAACCCCATAAAAAAATCTTTGGAGGGAGTTGAAAGTCTGTGTTGCCCAGCGACAGCCCCAAAACATCACTGCTCTAGAGGAGATTTGCATGGAGGAATGGGCCAAAATACCAGCAACAGTGTGTGAAAACCTTATGAAGACTTACAGAAAACGTTTGACCTCTGTCATTGCCAACAAAGGGTATATAACAAAGTATTGAGATGAACTTTTGTTATTGACCAAATACTTATTTTCCACCATCATTTGCAAATAAATTCTTTAAAAATCAGACAATGTGATTTTCTGGATTTCTTTTTCTCATTTTGTCTCTCATAGTTGAGGTATACCTCAGATGAAAATTACAGGCCTCTCATCTTTTTAAGTGGGAGAACTTGCACAATTGGTGGCTGACTAAATACTTTTTTGCCCCACTGAATATATATATATATATTTATATATATATATATATATTTATATTATATATAATACACATATATATTTATATTATATATAATACATATATATATTTATATTATATATAATACATATATATATTTATATTATATATAATACATATATATATTTATATATATATATATATATATAGTATAATATAATACAAATACACACCATAGAACATTTTAAAAATATTGTGTACTTATATGGGACAAGTACAATACAATACAGCTTTATTGATAGAGCACTTTAAACCTTTAAAGTAGTGTATTTTATGTTTCCAGGAGGAGGATGTGTCCACTAAAGAGCATTAAAGCTGGAGAATGGCTCCATTAGAGAGCGTTACTGCTGGAGGACAAGTCCACAAGATAGCGGTTCTGCTTTAGAACTAGTCCACAAAATAAAGTTACTGTTGGAGATCGAGAACACAAGAATATGACTGGACAGACGAGACCACAAGTTTACTGCAGGAGAATGAGTCAACAAGATTGCATGTCTGCTTGAGGACGAGTTTGTAAGATAGCATCAGTCCTGGAGGATGAGTCGAGAAGACAACTGCTGAAGAAAGAGTCCTCAAGAGAGCGTTACTGCTGAAGGACGAGTCACCAAGAGAGGGTTGCAGCTGGAGGACGAGTTGTGGCCCTACGCCAAGTTGTGGCACAAGGCCCGCCAGGTCTGTACACAAGTCGTAACACATGTGTCGCGAGCGTTGACGGGGGCAGCAAGTGGAGCATGCTCGTGAACTTACGCATAAAATGAATGAATTGCGCCGCAATTGCGGATAAGATGAGGCCCCACGCAGTTTGCGTGATCTGCAGGGGAGGCGGGTACTGTAGGCTAGGGAAGGCTAAGCCTTCCCAAATATTTTTGTCACTGCATCCTGGTAAAATAAAAAGATAATGTTTGTGTCTTTGACATTAGCGCTGCTATGCAGCCACCTGTGCCCTGTACTACGAAGCCAGTTCAACATACCCTGGATATGTTTGAGTTATCTTAACTAACCCTAACAAACGAGATCTTGCTAAGCGGTCCTACGACGCTGGTTATCAACTCGGTAAATCAAGCCAGGGTTTCTCTGTCCAGCTGAGAGCGCGTTCACGTGAAAGGGGCGGAGTTAGCAACATTTGACCAATCACAAACAGGGACAAGTGTACTGACAGCGCAGCGTCATACTTCATTTATGAAAAGTAAACTAATATTAGACAGATATGATCGAGTGGATCTGGCTTTAATTACATTTGAGTGTTTCGTCAACTTAATGTGTTGCTTAAAATAATACGTCTGCATACAGTATGTGTGACAATGTAAGTGTTGCACGGCCAGATACGGCTCAAGAAGCTGACTCGGATAAGGAAATATATGATATATTATGATTATTATATGATCGATGATCTGATTGATGATGTGATATGAATGATAAGTGCGACACGTCGGCGTCTTCTCTGCATACGGCAGTTTAAACTCTATTTCCTCTATCCTGTAATATGACTTGATATTTAAACTCTGCACACTGAGCTCTGATTGGTCAGCAGGCGGTGCTTTCACTGAGTTGATCTCTTTTCTATAGACGCCGGACGCGGGCAGCGTCAGGTAAAAAAAAGTTATGTAGCCTTCCTAAACCTGAGCCTCACGCGCCGCCTATGGTGATCTGCGTGTAGGGGGGGCGGCCCTGAGAAGGAGTCCACAAGACTGCTGCTAGAGGACAAGTTGACAAGACTACCGGAGGAAGTGAAGTCCGGAGGAAGAGTCCACCAGACTACTGCTGGACTCTGATCCAACGTAAGATTCAACTAGGACAATAATTTATATAAGAACAACGCCTTAGATGGTGTGAAGATGTGTGTGGATCGCTGTCATTCTTGGTGTTAAGATAAATTAATCATAATAATAATACAAGCAAAATGTTCTTTAGTGGTGATGTTAAGTCTTTGCCTTGTGTCCTGTTTTGATGATGAATAAATGATAAGCCTAAAAACAAAGTGAGGCAAACACAGAGTATACTGAGCAGTCAATTCTCAATTAGCCAGGCTCAGTGCAGACCCAGGAGAGAGGTTGCTGTTACTGCTGCCCTGAGAGCAGAGGAAGAGGCAACATATTCCAGTATTATCCACCCCCAAGCATTACATCACAGCTAAAGCAACAGAAGGGTAAAGATAGAATAAGACGTTACATACTTAATAAGTAGTGTACATACAATAAATGAAAAAGACAGAAATATAGGATTGAAGTCCGACAAGATGGATCTGAGTGGAGCAGGCTTCTCTGGGAGTCTAGTCTCATGACATGAATATTTGAAAGGGAGGAGCGGGTGAAAGGGGTGGGGGGGGGGGGGCTGATGCTGTAGAAGAGACTGCATCACTGGGTGGATATGGATGGGAGATATTTGTATGCTGCAGTCCCACCGGGGAACATAACCTCAGGAAGGAAGCTACTTCCCTGTGTGACCTCAGCACAGACTGGTCATGGTATACTCAACATGTCTTCCCCTCATTCTATAACGCCATGTATTTATTGGTTTTATCTTACAAGGCATGTGCAATTTTTCATATAGTTCTTTTTATACTGCCTTTTATGCAATATATTATTGTGCCTTTGGATACGTCAGTGTTTCCCCTAGGTTTACTGCTTTGGGGGGGTGCTGTTGGGGGGGGATTGTTTTAATCCTCTGGAGCAGAGAGAGGAGCTGTGGATTGAAAAAACATTTTGAATATCAGGGAGGGCGCTGGGCTCTGTTGGCGGGGCGCAGCAATGGTTGGGGAAACACGACGGGGGTCCCTGACAATGGTAGGGGAAACACTGCGTCATTATTTAGGTGAAACGCAGTTACTTCCAAAGTTCCCAAAGATAAACCTAAATGACCTTATATATTTAACTCTTGGACACCCTGAACTGTATTTAACACACTAATTATTCATGTGAGTTAATGGGGTTATAGTATTAGCGATTCATAGCATGGCTTATAGAATTGATTTTGTTTATAATTTTTTAAAGGCAAAACTGATGATTTTCATCAGGGCTGCAGAATTAAAAGAAATGTTATCAAAATAGAAATGTGGACTAGCGCAAACTTCAAATCGCAAAACGCACAATATTTTGTAAAGGCGAATATGTGTTTAAAATACCATCTACAAAACATTTGTTTGGCACGGATCATTCTAATACATTGATGATGAGAATGATTATGCAAATGTTCAATATCTCTAATATTGCAATTTCAATGTCAGTCAAATATTATTTTTTCAAACTGTGCAGCCGTTATAATCATAAGCCATCATTTATCATCATAAAGTCCATCCTCAAAGGTCGTGAGGGGTTGGAGCATGGATGTATAAAGAGAACGAGATAAAGTGTTGGAGGCGGGGCCCCGTTTATTTTTTTTATGAAAGTTAATCAGTGGTGCACGAAACCAAAATGGCCTAGACCTTGAGAATACAAATATCTGAATCCTCTGGGTCTTGAGCCCACAGAGCAAGCACACTTGCGTTTTTGCTAAGCCCTGCCTCCTATCAGCTCCATCACGACTGTCTCGGCTCAGTCCAATGAATGGAGAGGGAAAATAACTAGTATCAGATGTTTGTGCATTGGAAGCTTTTAGGACCTAATGATTTAAATAAGGCAGATTCAAGTGTTCTTACTGGGTAGATCATATACTGTAGCTAAAAAAAAAAGTATCTGCTGATTATACAGATATCACTTTCCCAATGCAAGTCAATAGGAAAAAGGTATTTGGAGCCAAAAGTCGTCCTGGACTGACAAGGAAGTTGAAGTACCACGATTTGGCCATTGATACATTTTGCCTCACAGTCCAGCACACTTCCTGGGGGCTTGTGTTGGAGTGGATCCCACCTGCCAACGGCCAGTGGTCGCCAGTCAATCAAAAGGCTGCCAAATAGTGCCAGACCACCATTCATGCTCACATTCAAAGGTGATTCAATGTCACTGTGGCTTTTGGTAAGGTGTGTTAAGAAAGAAGTATCCTTACCACAATGTGTGGTAGCGGTAAAAAGGACCAAAGGTTAGTTTCATAGTGTTTTTGTCACTGACTGTATGTATGAGTCAGAGGAAGGTAAGAGACTAATTTTTAAATTGAATGACAAACACTGAGTCAGCCTAAAAGCTTTTATTTATCTGGACTGTGTTTGGGTTCTGTGGATTATGCTACACCACATGACATACATCAGTTAAAGTGCGGTTTGATTTACCACTGTCCTGTTTACTGGGAAAACAAAACACCAGTGAATCTTTTAGATGAGTTGAAGGCTCAAACCCTATGAATAATGTATCATTAATCTCTGGGAAGTGCTGACTGGGGTGCATGAGATCTGTAGGCTGGAATATAAAGCCTCAACTCAGTGGGCCAGCTGTGGAACAGGGTGACCACCAATGGTAGGGTCCGTGGTTTGATCCCCAGACCCTGCAGTCAACGTGTTGAAGTGTCCTTTGGCAAGTTCTGAACCCCAAATGGCTCCCGTAGGCATGTCTAAAGTAACGGGGTGTATGTAAGGGTGAGTTCACACCTGCCTTGTATAGCCCGGTTGAATCGAACCCTGGTGTGTTTAGCCGCTTGGTGCGGTTCATTTGGGTTGGTGTGAACACAATCCGAGACCTATTAAGTGAACTAAGCAACCGGACTCTGGTCCGCTAAAATAGGTGGTGTCGGAGCGCTTGCTTGCGAACTCTGGAGCGGTTCATTGCTGGTGTGAACGCAGTCCGCACCAAAACATAGGAAGCGCAGTATTTACGTGTCACAAGAACGCGGATATCTTCAAAAATCTTTAGCGAAAGAGTCTTTCAAGACATCCGCGGTTGTTTAGTTAAAGAGAAAAGCAGAATTAAGTGTTGCACAGTGTCGTGTAAAGTAAAAATTCTCCGTCAGCTACATAAAAGTAAGAACACCTGTCGTCGGTGAAACGCCCCTCCTTACTGCAGAACGTCTCATGGATAATGTGCAGCGGCGCGGTCATCATGGGGAAAAGAACACCGACAGGCTGATCAAGAGCCCGACGCGAAGCGGAGGGATCTAGATCGGCATGGTGTTACCTTAAAAATGGGTAATCGTTGTAGCTAAGCAGTTAGGTAGTTAAAATAATTATTACCAACATTTGAATGCGCATTGCACATGTCACAAGTAAAACTTGTGTCCGTTCAGTTAGAAAAAGCTTTATAAAAGCACACACACAAATGGTGCATTGTTAACAGCTACGGCTAATGTACGTACTCTTTGAGGTGGATCAACACAATCCTGAAAAAATTCACAAATAATGCAAGGCAGAAAATTGCATTGCATTATGTCAGAACAGGATTTAGAGATGAGCTGATATGTGATGAGTGGGTGTCAGTGGTGAGCATGTACCTGTAATAACTGTCGTCGTAGTCTCCTGGTCAGGCAGGGAGGTGTTTCCATGTGCTGACGAAGGCGGTGGGGATGAGTGAATAAGGCACAGTGGTGATGGAGTTCCAGTTATCTGACGTGGGGTCGTAACAGTCCAGCGTTTTACACCGCTGCGTCCCAAAATAACCTCCGACCACATAGAGCTTATTCCCTGAGGCCACGGCGTGGCAGCTCATCCGTTTGGACGTCATGTCGCCCACACGAGTCCACTGATTGGTTTCACAGTCAAAGCGATAGGCGGAGGCGGCGGTGAACTCAGTGTCCCCCCCCATGATGAAGATCTGGCTCCCCAAGACAGCAGCCGCCGTGTAGCGCCAGGGCTGAGGGCATTCAGCCGCTATGTTCCAGCGGTTACCCACAGGGTCATAGCATTGGACCTAGACGAAGAGTTTTAAAGTTTTTAGGTGCAACAATAATTTTACCACATTTTACGATGGAAACATATAAACAAGTAAATTAAAGTAAAACTCTCTCTTTCATATAGAGTGGTGCGGTGAAGATGTATTATTGTAGGCTGACCCAGAAGTTAGCTAGCAAGGGATCTCTTTTTGGAATTTACTGAAAATAATATCTGTGACAAGCACACATCTATGATACTTACACGTTTTGTTCAGAAGGATAATCTCCACATTTATAGCACTTTTATGATTTTGAAGCGTAAACAAAATCATCAGAAGTGAAAAGCTAAAGTTACAACATCACGATCGCTTAGAAATGCGTCACCTACGCTAACCTAACAGCGGGTTTGTTGTGATAACGTTAAGTAGTCTCATTTCAATTCTGTTAAAAACCACGATTTTTAGGAAACATAGAAATTTAAGCTTTTGTTAACCATAACAAAAGACCATATTTCAGTAGTTTAACCAAACACACGCTCAGAAAACCACTTTGAGACGAGGGAATCAGAAGTTGTAAAACTCATTTCCAGGTTTTAGGCCTTGTTTCTGCACCACTCTATTGAGGCTATAAGATTACAAAGTGAAAGTGGATAGGAGTTTATTAGTTAGTTTGAAACTGAATTATGGGATGTTAGGGACTGCCTTGTAAGGAAGTTTAGGGAAGGTACAAATACAATCCACCCACCTTGGAGGCCTTGTCTCTATGAATGGTGGTCCCCCCAAAAACAAAGAGTTTGAGTTTGGCACTGACCACAGCTGCGTTACTGACTCCATCTCTGAGAGGAGCCATCATAGTCCATTTATTAGTAAGAGGTTCATACCTCTCCACCTAGGAAAAAGTTAGTTAGACTTTCATGTTTCATTTCAAACACACAAACAGCTTAAAGGTGAATGAGTCCAAGTGGAGTCAAAGTCAAACTTTATAACAACCAGAAAACAGGCTGCTATTTTGCACATGTATACATAATTAAGTATTCTATTCATGAATATGCATAGTAGAAATTGTAAATTCTGATACCTGTTTTAGGGAGACAGATGGTGAGGCAGGGAAAACTCCTGCTATGGCTGTGTGACCTCCAACAACGTAGAGACTATTCTCCAGCTCAGCTGAGCCATGGCCAAACCTGGACAACAGATGTCCCACATTATTTGCATGTATATTTTAGAGCAGTGGTTCTCAACCAAGGCTCTGAGCATCTCAATGGATACTTGGTCCCAAGGGGGCCTCCAGAAGATGGGTTTCTTTTGACTTCTCATTAACTATAGAATCGGGACCTAATGCGAGTAAGAGTGAATATTCTGACCGTATGTCTCACTCTCTTGAGCTATCTGCTCAACTGCTGTTACAACTATAGAACTTGGTCTTTATCAACAAAAACCCCAAACATATTTCCAGATTGAGGCCCCTAAAGCAAAATGATATCAAATAGTTTATAAGGAAAATGAATACTCAGTTAATAAATCAAGTGAGACTACACGCTTAAGACTTTTCTAGTAGACTTCTACACAATTCGATTTGACTACATGAATAGGCAGTATAATTTCTGACTTTATTGTACCATAAGTGACTCACCTGGCTATTAGCATGGGAGCTCCTTTGGACCACTCCTCATGGACAGTGTCGTAGATCCAGACGTCTTTAGAGACTCCGTTCTCTGAGCCTCGGCCACCTGTGACGTAGACCTTACAGCCGATAGCACATGCACTGAACTCCTTCCTGGGGCTGGGAAGGTCTGCTTTGGGTATGATCTCCTTGGCTTTATGGTCAACCTAAAAATGGTCCACAGTAGTAGATATTAAAAGGTCCCATGTCATGCTTTTCCGGTTATTACCCATCCCCTTGTGTGTTATGAAGGTTTATATGCATGTAAACGGTCTGCAGAGTCACAAACCCTCAAAGTACATCCTGTAGCGAGTAAAACTCTAACACAGAAAAGACCTGTCTATGCTGCCCCAGAACGCCTCGTGGAGATTTACACTGTCCGCTCCTCGCAGCAACGAGCCTCGCAACGTCCCGATCAATCAGAGCACACTGGGCTCACAGGGAGGAGTGGGGGGGGCTCCAACAAGCCGTTTAGGACAGAGAGTGAATAAACATACTATACAGAGATGCTGTATGAGAAACCAAAGTGATTTTGGAAAATTGCACAATGTAAATCTATTCTAGTAGACCTCAACAATGGAATTATGATCAGTAGAAATGGCCATGTCATGGGACCTTTAAATGTGTTGATGAAATATTAGTTACAACAAACTAAAGTCATACTTAAAAAACAAAAAAATGGGAATAAAACGGACAAAGAAAAGGAGATGTATATAATTTTGACTGGATGAGATTGTGATAGTCTCTATTTAGAACATTTGTTATGCTTATCGTCTATTTTCCTCTAAATGGAAATAGAATTTACTACATTTTTTGCCGCTACTTTTAATAGATATACTCATATCTCACACTACAAGGTAACTTGTATTCATGTACCTGTGTTATTCATGTTTTATTATCTTTGCTTCTAAATAAGTGTTTTAAAATGCCATTTCATAATAATGTCTTTCATTTTTGTAAAGCACTTTGAATTGCCTTGTGTTGAAAGTTGCTATATAAATAAACTTGCCTTGCCTAAATTGACATAATGTTGCATTTAAGAAGCCTAAGAATAAAGAATGAGACCATAGAATCATAAGGAAAATGTTTACAGTGGTTATAAATCAAATGGAAATTCCTTCATTCATAGACTTCAGATTTCATTTTGTGGTGATCCTGCTGGATATTAAAGTTAATTCAGGTTTAAGGCACTTTCACACCAGCTTCTCTTTTCAGGTTTTCAGGTAGGATTCAGTGTCTTGCTAAAGAGCACTAACAGGTGGACAGGAAGTCACTGGAATCAAATTGGCAACCTGTCCATTAATGGCCAACTGAAGTTATGTTTACATGGTAAGCATCTTACACCACCACCCCCCACACACATCATGTTTACACTGGTAGTGAATGGGTCTTTAATAGGATTAAGGCATTATATGTTATACAAACAGTATGGCATGTGTTTCTGATAATCTTCTATAATGGTACATTGTGAGCTCCTAGTTAGGCTGCTGTATGTTATCTGACAACCCTATCATTCATATAACACATACTGTATAAGGAGTGTGTGTCTTTCACCTGGTAGATCTTGTCACACATGAAGGTCTGGCCTCCCAGGATCAGCAGCGTGTGTCCTGCCTTGCGTGGGCGAGCACATGGACTTGTCACTATCCCGTCATTCTGGAGGATTTTTTTCTTGCACTGCATCGCCTCCTCTACTATTGACCTGCAGAGGAAAGTTAAAGCAAGAGCTCAGAAAACACACTTGTCACATACAGTATATCTTTACCAAAAGCGTGGCTTAATTCTCTTTCTACAGCTACAGAGAAGACGGGCAGCTCTTACCTGCTCCTCTTGTCAGCCATCACCAGCTCTTCACAGGCCACAGCCTCCAGCAGACACTCGGACGGCAGCAAAGCCAGCCTGATACCTCTCAGCAGCTCAGGTAGATGGTGACGCCGACCCTCCAAGTCATATCGAACCCAGCGCAGGACAGAGTTAAACACAACCTGCCACAAGTCAAAACAACAATTCAATACTTGAATAAAGAAAAAAGTGGTGGTGTGGCACCATCCTTTGCTACAACGATCAGAAAACTTTGAAACACAAAAAAGGGTCACAATAACAAGCTTCCAATAAAAAAGGCTCCTTCAGCAAAATCCAAATGGGATTTTTCATTGCATTTTGGATTATAGCAAAATGTTGCTTCATCTATGACGTGTTACTTACATGTTCTACAGGAAAATCTCTACATATGAACACCAACACCAAGTCAATAGCTACCATTATAAACTGACTACATTACGGCTAAGCTAAAGGTGGCTAATGTTCGGCGTAATGACGTTTATTAATCCCATTTACTCACTTGTTAGCAAATATTTACTGACCTGTTTATGTTGTATAACAACTTGAAAATCTACGAAACTTGTGTTAACCACCAAATAGATTTCAGGCATCTAAGCAAAAACGCATTCAAAAAACCATTGACTTTCAAAAAGACTAATCCAGTAAGGTTCCTGCACCACAAGTTCCTGCAGGTTCCTGCACCACTTTTAGGCAACAATTTTAAGATTGTTACGGACTACAATAGAGCACAACCATTGAGAAAGAGAAGACACAAATAATGATGGGAAAGAAAGAAAGAAGTCAACAGGAAATAAAAGAGAGGATCACTCACCTGTTCATCTTCTATTTCCAGCTCATCGCTCAGAATCAGCTCCAGCAGCTTATCTTTCGACAGACTGTAGAAGTCCTCTGATTCTCTTACCTAAAGCACAGACAAATACTCTGATTACATTCAATTTTTTAATATATATATATATATATATATATATATATATATATATATATATATATATATATATATATATATATATATATATATATATATACTGTATGTATTATAATATCGGAAGTATCTACAGTAACTCATTTTCAGCTGCTAATCGAGTGATGAAAGGGAAATGGAGTTTAAGGTAGGACCACCCAGCAGATTTCATTTCGTCTTGGTTCTACAAATATAGCTGCAAGTGGCATTTGCAGATTCAAACCCTTCCTCTGTGAAAAGAACGAAGCAGCTCGATTACCAAAAGCAAAGCCACCAGCAAGTCTCTTAAGTGGGTTTAATCCCGTCTACAGAAAGAGTGAGAACAATCCCGCACTTGTTTCAGCATTACAATGTAGGCAGCATTTTCCAATATTGAGCATTTAAAGCTAAATAAAGGATTGCTCAAGGCAACTTTCGACTACTTACTGCTGAGACCCCACTATGTGAAGAGTTTTGAGTAGATTTCGCCAATTTTTTTACCAATCTTGCTCATTTGTAACAGATATATGTCTATATCTAAGTCCTGCATGATTGGAATGAAATGTTACTGTTTCCACTTACGCAGCGTCCACACGGCGGCGTGCGTTGAAGCTTGCCGGCGGGCGTGTCTGAAGCTCGACCAACAACCAATCACATGAATCTCCCGCTCCGGACACACAAGCACGCGGTTTGATTGGCTAGAGCTTGTACTGGCATATGATTTGATTGGCTGACGCTTCCGTCGAAGCTTCAAAAGTTTAACATTGCTCAACTTTTGAAGCGAACAATGCGAGCAAAGCGAAGCAACGCTCCCAGAATGCAGTTCGGCAAAGTGTGACGTCACCCCATTCAAAGTGAATGGGCAGAAGCGTTGAAGCTTCAACGCACGCCGCCGTGTGGACGGGCCGTTATGGTACCAAGTTCTCTAGCTTGTTCCAGCTCACAGCAAATTCAGGGAAGGAATACAAAAATAAAAAAAATTCATAGGCCACACCCACATGCACCAATTATTATTGCACTTCCTGCCCCCAGTTCCCTTGCATTGAATTTGGTGAAATGCAGTTCAAAATGTTTTGGGGCACCCATTTGTGGCGTCACGTATGAATTGGGCTCAAAAGTTTTGAAGATCTATTCCTTGAAAACTGATTAAAATGTCTACCAAGTATGAGGTCACATGATTTGTTAATGGCTGTTGATCCATGGGCAATTTTGTTTGCAAAAGTTATTTATATGCATCTCGGTTTCACAATAGTTTCCGAACCCGAATAACATCAGTCAAGTGAACTACAGATAATATTTAAAGAGCTGAGGGTGTTGCCAACTCTTGCTCAGCGTATTTTTCTTGTGATGATGAGGTCATGCTTGAGATCACAGATGTATCAGATCCAATCAATTCCAATCCAAGTCAATTTACTAAACGGAAAAGCACAGTCATCTGCCAATTTCCTTTTAGTTAACTGTAATCAAATATGGCAGAGTATATATGTCAGCATTTCACAGATAGCAGTGATTGGGCTGATAAATGCTTTCAGACCTTATGGCTGACACTGACAACACCAGGTTAGTGCGAGAAAAATCCTCATCATCCTTACGGTCTCATAGTGTAATAGACACATCCTCCACGACAGCTCGTACAGCCTTTTACACTGATGAGCGTCCGATAGCAGCATCATCCCCAGGCAGTTTGAAGAATGAA
>NC_136903.1:34355102-34387602 GCF_949606895.1 Notothenia rossii
CTACGCCTCCGCTGTTATCTGCTGCAATATTGTTAATTGTTTAACAAATGTCTCCAAACCCGATATAACTAATTGAATTGCAATTTTAGGCAGCAAACTTTTACATTGGAAGAGCTTTGGAGGCTATGACTCTTCCTCTCATCCATGCTGGCCCAAGGAGACAAAGGAGGATTCATTTCAGTGTCAGTGTATACTGACATGAGCATGTGAGTGTGATAGACCTAAATACAATTCAAAATATCCTTAAAAACAAAGTCACATATCAATTCTTCCCTAATTAATAACAATATTTAAATCAGGTTTTTATTTATCTATTATAACCCAAAATGGGTAGTACTGATTTAAGCCTTTGGGGTATAGGTTTTTGTGCATGTAAATGGTCTATATATAAAGACAACAAGCATCTCCTCATATCAATGGTAAATAAACTTGAGGATGTTATTTGTATTTATTGTCAGATGAATTCATGTAGACTAATGACAAACCACTCTACAAGAAATGCTGTTTTAGCAGCCTCAGCTGTGTGTGTGTGTGTGTGTGTGTGTGTGTGTGTGTGTGTGTGTGTGTGTGTGTGTGTGTCTAAATGTGCTGACATGCAGTTTTCGATAGATCAGTCATGAGGTGAGTGTTGTTCCACAGATCACAATAGAGGCTAGACAGCAGGCTCCATGTGGCTGCATGGTGTTCAATGAACAAAAGAGGAGCACATACATACAGTTAACAGTCACAACCACACATCATAGTAGATGTCACAGTGTGAGGCCGACGACACAACGCTGAGCTTGGATGTCTGAGATTTCACGTGTGTTTACTGTAAGTTTAATGACTACAATACATCTAAGAGCACAAAACAATTCAAGTGCTAATACATTTGAAAGTCAAATGTTGAGTGCACAGCTTTATGCAGGAGGGAGGATAGCATCGTATCACATGATGATTGAGGAATGAACGAGGAACTGTGTAGCTCAATTAGAGTCTGCAACAAGGATTCTCACACTCCTAATGATTAAAGCTGCAAAGTAAATACCCTGCACCCTCAGTCTGAGAGCAATGGGTCATCTATTCAATATGACCTGGAAGATAAGAGCAAATCCTGTTCGATCCTTCTTAGTGCTTTCAAAATGACAGTAATCCTTTGGTTAAAAAGAAAAGCATAATGAACCATCACCAATTAGTGAAAAACAAAGATGCTGCTCAATGGGTCTCGAAGGATTTCAATGCCAAGGACCAATAGGAGAAATGTTGGTCAAATGTTATCTGTTTATTATTTGGCTTGAGAATGAGGGAAAGGCTACATTTAAGAATGAGATCATCAATGCCTATGATTTCTGTTTTGTTGAAAAGTAGATGGATGTCAATAGAGGTGTGCATAACGCAAACAAAGATATATATATACACAGTATATATATATATATATATATATATATATATATATATATATATATATATATTTTGCAACCCTATTCACCAAAACTCTTAACACAAAGATGTTGCCTCAACCTCTGACCTACATATGGTCATAAAACATGTTTAACTATTTGTTAACCAACACAAATATAGGCCTGTCTAATACATAACATTTTAATTTGACGTGCTACTGCCGACCTTTTTAGTCCCAGAGAGAATCCTCTCTACCGGCCCATTAAAGACAGGGATCATGCAGGCCACCTTGGCCAGTTTGGCCCACCTGGGATACATTTCTGTGAAATCACTTATGAGGACTTTGCAGGTCTATTCAGCCTATTTTTAATACATATGGGGAAATGATGTTTCACCAGACATTATGACCGGAGAGATTTACATTTTCCATATTTTTCTAATAAGAGTCTGGTATATAGCCACCAACAGAAACACAAGTGTGGATTATCGTGACTTTTTACTAAAAGGTTTTTTGTATTTCTCCAACCTAAGTGATTTTAAGAATAGCAAGTTAAGGTTATTAAAAAAAAAAAAATGTTCCCTTTATCTATTCTACCATACAAACAGCTCTGGGAAAAATTAAGAGACCACTCATCAGTTTTTTTTTAGTTTTTTTATCTCAATCTCTACATCACAGCCATTCCAGTGTCTGTTGAATTCTAACAGAGAAACGTTGTCAGTAGTTTATAGAATAAAATAAAAGAAGCATTCCGTGAGGAGAAGCTATGTAAACGACTAACTGACACGTGACGCACATATAAAGGTCCCAGCACTTAATCTTAATACATATTGTAAGCCATTGTTATACTGCTTTTTGTTGAACATAAGAAACTATAAAAAGTCTAATGACATGACTACATGGGTTTGTTTTCCTCTTGTCCTCCATAAAAAAAAAAAAATCACTATCCAATTACATTATCGAGCTGCATGCAGCACATTGATTTGTTCAGCCCCCCAATGCTTTGAATGCAGGTGGGCAGCCCAATGGACTCAGGTCTGAGACCGCCACAAGTAGAAATGAATTCTGTGGGAAACATGTACTGCCCATTTGTAGCAATATCTAAGTTATTTTGTAAACATAAATGTTTAAAACGATTTAGAATTTGGATTCTTACATGAATAACATTTTTTTACCAGCACCCCTAATAGAGATAGGGTCCTTACGGTACGTCCACACGGCAGTGTCCATGGACCTGGATCTTCTGTTGTACAGTCTCATACTAATGTCAATAATTCAACAGTAGCATTTCCGTTCAAAGGTCATCCTCTTGAGAACTGGCTAAAGGTTAAGCAGTAATTCAACACAACTAGATTTAGTGTAGCAGTAGGCACATTTTTCCAGGGAACTGATTCATGCTGAGAACTCCAAATATGTGGAAAGAGTAGTGTTTATTTTATCTGAAAGATTTACTCAAAATTCAGACACTTCATAAACCAGAGACATGTCCAATATTGTGTAATATGAGCAAGAACAGTATTCAAGGGACCATAGTGTGTTTTATTTACAGAAGTTATATACCATTACCGGTTTCCCATAGACCGTCAAGTAACCTAATTTTCCCAACCAACCCCACAAAAACCAAATGTGGAGTGGTGCAGGAATGAGTCCTTATCCCAGAAACTAATTAGCATTTTAGCACTTCCCTCTTCTCAAAGTCAGTTTTAGTTTTTTTCCATAAAAATAGTTTCTAGTGTCTTGAGAACAGCGGTTGCTAACAAGTGACTAAATGAGACCAATACATGTCTTCACCCCGGCACAACAGCCCAATGTTGACTTGAACTATAGGATGATAATCAATTGTTTTGTTTTTTGCCATTTACCAATTAATAAACACAACAGCACATTGTTTACAGGGTATTAGATATTTTTGCTAATTTAAGCTTTTAGGCAGTTGAAATTCTGCCATGCTAAGTGGCCAATCACTTATAGCTTTCATTACAAAAATCATTACTAACCATTATGAGCATAATGCAAGGAAGAGGGAGAGTATACGAGACACTTTACTGGACCAGTTGGGACGATTCATGGCTGGGGGGGGGGGGAGGGGGGGGGGGGGGCGGGCGGGCAGGCAGAGATGACCAAACAAAAGGAATATTAAAAAGGGTGTCGGGCTTCATTCCACTTGCAGGCTAACTTACGGTGACAGAGGCTGCTGACCCAGGCACAGGCACTGACAGTCAGGAGGTGGGGGGGGCTCTGCATCCCAGGACGGCTACAGAGGACTAATGAACACAGACCAGTTAAGGGAGTATGCACTGCACTGCATTCATCAACCCATGTTAAAGTAGTGATGTGTGAGGGGGTGATACATTCTAACAAAACAGTTTCAGTGCACATTTTCATATCGAACAGTGTTGAAATAAGCAAATACAGAACAGAAGCCATACATATAAATATTGTAGCTTCAGGGAAAGAAAAACACACACACACACACACACACACACACACACACACACACACACACACACACACACACACACACACACACACACACACACACACACACACACACACACACACACACACACACACACACACACACACACACACACACACACACACACACACACACACACACACACACACACACACACACACACACACCTTGTTTGCCAAAAAGTGGCATAGCTGCAACACAGCCTGTGTTGCCCATGGCATTGTTTAGTTTAGTTTTTATTAGGATCCCCATTAGCACTAGCATGAGCATTGGCTATTCTTCCTGGGGTCCTCACCCACACAAAACATACATAATACAAACCAGAACGGAACTACTCATCATTTCATGAAAAGTGCATGGTAAGGAAGTGAAAGCAAAAACAAAACAGAAAAAAATAGTCATCACATTTTAGCCATCAAGTCAAAACCTAAACAAAATTGTACCAACAATATAATTTACATGATAATACTAATTACTAATTACTAATTGACCCACAAGTACAGTTCAAATTTAATTTGTAGTTCTCAGATATTGTTTTAGCAAATGTTTGAAATGTATGTTTGAGTTGTCTTGAATGATATGGACCGGTAACGAATTCCAGCTGACCATTGCTCTGTATAGTACTGTTTTCTGTCTGATATTTGATCTTGATTTGGGTAAAATGAACCTTTTTTCTATTGCATGTCTGGTTTGATAGTTATGTGTAGAGTACTGTGCTATGAACTTTTGTGACAATATATGTGGTAAGTGTGTCACTGTAATATTCTTTACAAAATTTAACAGAGAATAAATGGACCTCTGTCTAACACTCATCCATTTCAGTGTCTCCAGCATTTCGGTCACTCTGGTTCTGTAGGAGCACTGCAGAACACATCGTGCTGCCTTATTCTGTGCTACTTGTAGTTTATTTAAATCGTTTTCTGAAGCACTAGACCAAACAACAAAACAGTAATCAAGCTGTGATAGCACCAAAGCATCCAAGACTTGTCTCCTGACATCTATTGGCAAATATTTTACAATTCTTTTAACGAGTGACACACCCCTTCCCATTTTACACACAACATTATCAATTTGTTTAGAACAAGACAGTGTTTGATCTAGAGTTATCCCTAACAACTTAGTTTCCTTGACTTGTTTAATGTCAATATGGTTTAAATGTAACTGCAATTTAGGTTCACATTTTAACTGATGATTTGACCCAATTATTAAAGATTTAGTTTTTCCTGCATTAAGTACCAACTTATTATTTATTACCCACTCTGAAATCATTTGTAGATCCTTATTTATACAGTGACTCAGCTCCCTTGTAGATGAACCTGCTCCATATATTGTCGAGTCATCTGCATACATTACAATTTTGGATTCCTGTAAGACCAATGGTAGATCATTTGTGAAAATAGAAAATAAAAGTGGTCCCAAACAACTCCCCTGAGGAACTCCATAACTGACTTTCTTAATAGTTGACAGACTTCCATTGAAAAAAACAGTTTGACATCGATTGGTCAAATAACTTTCTATCCACCTCAGTGCATTCAGATGAAAACCATATTGCTCTAGCTTGTTCAACAACAATGGATGATCGATGACATCAAAGGCAGAACTAAAATCAAGTAGTACCGTTCCCACTAACTTCCTATTATCTACCTCCACCTTCCAGTCATCGGTCATTTGTGTTAAAGCAGTGCATGTGGAATGGCCCGGTCTGTAGGCATGTTGATAAGCAGTATTAAGATTGTTACCTTCAAAGTATTTCTGTATTTGATTAAACATTATTCTCTCCATTATCTTTCCTAACGCTGGTAATAAACTTATCGGGCGACTATTTGTTCCAGAAAATGATCCAGCTGGATTTTTTGCAAGTGGAATAATTTTTGCTATTTTCCATGCCTGTGGGCAAATACACTTTTCAATACTTACATTGATGATATGGCAGATAGGCTCCGCAACCAAATTAGCAACATATCTAAGAAATTTACCATCTAGATTATCAACACCCGGTGGTTTATCATTACATTTACCTAGTAGACATTCAACATCTGCAATTGACACTTTCTCTATTTTAAATTTACAATTCTTATTTTCCATGATTAAATCATTTATTAGAAAAGTGGAGTTCCTGTTAATAGGTTGCTTCATATCTCTCCTCAAAGTATCCACTTTATCAAGAAAATAATCATTTAAATAATTAGCAATTTGTACCGGTTTAGTCAAAAATTTCCCTTCCACTTCAAGATATGTTGAGGTGGATTTGGGCTTACGGCCCATCATGCCATTGACTAAATCCCACATCTTCTTCTTATCACTCCAGACAGATCGCTGCTCTCATTTAACGCCACTTTAGCCTTTCTTCTTGATTTCTTCGACGGCATTACATTCCCCACATTATACTCTCCTGTGGACTTTGACTGAACAACTTGATCATCCGTTCATAACCAGATTTTTTCAAAAAGTTTGAGACGGGAGCTACACGCTTTCAAAATTCACACACTACTTCCGCGCATGCGCATCTGACGTAATATGTGGAGAGGATTGTGTGCTCGTGAGCATGAGCATGCCCGTGTGTGTAGTGGTGTTGATCATAAAAGTAGTGAGTCCCTGTGGACCAAAGGTGGACATTTGTGTGGGTCACCAAAATAATCTCGGTTCCAACTAAGGACTCAATCGAAAAAGGCCAGATGTGTAAAAGAAAAAAGTAAGGATCACATTTTTCTTTTTGTAAAAACAGCATGTGATCTGTTTTGAAACCTGTCAAAGAATCAAAATCAACAATTGAATTAAGTTATTACATTTAAACAAACTACTAATCGTGAATAAAGCATATTATTCCAAAGTTGAATTTAATTTGGATAATAATATGGGAATAATAAACGGAGCGCTCTCCCCCCCTCCTGACAACCCATATCGTGTTAAGCAGCTCAGAGGATCCCAGCACGTGCACTCTGCTCTGCATCAGCTCGCTGCAAAAAAAGTAATAACTAGAAAATGTCTCAAAGCGTATATCCCTTCTCTTGACAACTGGCACGACAAAATCCATGAAATCTATGTTATGGAAAGAATCACCTTCTCAATGAGGCTTCAGGAAAACACATTTGAAGAAATATGGAAAAAGTGGAGAATTTACATATCCCATAGACGACCATCCCTTGTTTGACTGTTTCTATACACCGATTGAATGTACTGTATATGTATAGATGTGTATGTATGGTGGTCACATGTATGTGTGTATGTGTATTGAATATATATATGTATGTTGATATGTATGCATATGTACATGTGTAGACATTTGCTATTTCAAACAACCCCTGTGTACTTTTTCGTTTTTATTTTACTAATTTTGTTTGCTATTTCATTTGTCACTTTCGGGTCTCTAAAAATATATGATTTGAAAAACTGTACTTGTACTATAATGTGACCCCAAATAAATAAAGAATTAAAAAAACAACATGTACAGCCTCAATATCCTGAAATAGTGCTAGTTGCACAGCATTCCACTAATTAAATAAAAATCACAAATCTGAAAATGTTGTGTACAAAACATTAAACAAACTAGATGTGAAATAAAAAGAAAATGGATTGAGCCAGAAGCTAAGGGATTTAGTCTCTCCTGTGATGATTGACTATGAACAGAGCAACTCGTCTGATAGACGCACAGAAGGTGAGGAAATGGTTTATTTTGTTCCTCTTGGATTTGAATGTGTCAGAAACACAGGACGTGTACCTAGCAACATCACAGTGTGAGACTGATGAAGAGAGAAATGAGCGCTGACCTTTCTCTAATGTTTGGGTTGATGATAATATTAACATGATTCATCAGTTGGCACTAGCGCTTATGTGTGCTTATATATTATCAACTCAAAGTGAAGTAGATTTGGAAGGTTGCTCCAAAAGACTGCGCCGTCGAGCTCCCGCTGTATTTTTTAATCCGCAACGAGATGGAGGAACGTCTGTACATCGTCCAACGACCACGGCGTGCTTTTCTTTGCTGCCATTTCTTTATGGATTTGTTACTTGAAAAATGTTGCTTATGCGACGCTTGGAGACTGTCTCGCGCAAGAATTGTGACGATTCTCTCTGAACACTCTGCGGTCGGCAGTGTTTTATGTCACTAGCTAAGCATATTTTCAGCTCCCTTGGAACCTCGACTGAGGTGGTTCTAAAAAAGTACCAGTGAGGCGGTACTACCCCTAGTAGAAAAGCAAAAAAGAGCGAGCCGAGCTAAAACCCTGTAGTGGAAATGCACCATTAGGTACCAAACCAAGTGTCAAAAACATGCTGGGTCAGGAAACCAACCAACACTTCCTTTGACCACATCCACCTTATTCTCTACATCCGTGTCCTTATTGGCAAATGTTCAGGATTCTTTACATCCAACATAACCAGATTTTTGAACAGCTGTTGCTGCTATTTTGGTGAATTTGTTCACTTATGAAAAAAGGGAAATATTTTAATGTCCTGCTCCAATGTTAGAGAACGTAATTAAATGTTCCCCTTAACTGTAATCATTAAATAATTTTGAATGTTTAAAATAAAATGAGTTTCAACAAATCCTTACTTCAGAATGGTCTTCCTGCATGTCTTTGCCATGTATCTTTCCCATACGATTCTCAAGTACATCAGGGTGGCTTTCATGGAGTTGGAAGAGAATCTAATATAACTACTAATCAACCATTCAGAGTGGTTCTGGAATGAGTCCTTAAACCCAGAGATTACCGTGATGTAGTTTTTTTTACAGCCAAA
The DNA here is from genome assembly GCF_949606895.1 of Notothenia rossii. Taxonomy (NCBI): domain Eukaryota; kingdom Metazoa; phylum Chordata; class Actinopteri; order Perciformes; family Nototheniidae; genus Notothenia; species Notothenia rossii. The sequence goes on from NC_136903.1 coordinate 34,363,697, forward strand.
CGTTAGCTTTTTATGTTTTGGTGATTGCACTTAGACTTCAAAGTATAAAAAGGGGACCTATCATGCAAAATGCACTTTTGTACGTCTTTTATACATGAATATGTGTCCCCGGTGTTCCAGGGAACTCACCAAGTGTCAGAAAACACAACCCTCTCTATTTTCCTCCATACTAGAGATGGGCGAGTCCTGATTAATCCGGATCATTAACCCGGATCCTAGAAATGAGCTGGTCGTGACGAGTCTCCCCTCTCCATTAACCTGAGTCCTTTGAGTCCTACACCTGGTGTGACGTACAAATTAAAACTATAAATTGCGTCACTCGCTAATCTCCTTTTAAAATGTAAAATAACATTACAACGTAACCCAGTCTGCCTACCCTTTATCAAGTAGGATAGCTTCCAGAAGTTATCGTTTGGCTCAGGGGAGGGGACGCGGATCAGTGAAACTTCCTTTACAACATATGTGTAAAGTTACGGCTCCTAACCGTACTAGCAGAGTGGCGAAGTCCCTCCCCTTCCGGTGGACCTCCATGGGACCTTATATCGGAAAAATAATGTATTGAAGTCAATGGGGAGAGAAAGATCATCTTTCCATCCCGTTTGAATTGTGCCACGAATTGCACATATGATGTTTGTCAATTTAAAAGATAATTTTGCAAGTCAAAAAAATTAAAATGTGTCGTAAAACTGTGAAGTTACACATTTCTTTGTGTGAAGCGCTCAATGAACTACAACTCTGGTCTTGCACACGTCACCAACACCAAGATGGCCGTCACGTTGGTACATTTCACCTCTTTCTTTAAGAATGAGGCGAAAAGTATTAAAAGAGGTGAAAATCACTACAAGTCTGGGCATGTTGAGAGCTGTACATACGAAAAAGGGGAGTTAGTCGGTTCCGTAAGAGCCAGCATGCGGGATCGGCTTTACAGGGTTTCCGTGAGTAACACGAGTGTAATGTGTAACGTTAATGTCAGCTAGCTAACATTCACTAACAAGGTACACTCTCGTGTTTTGTTTTAGTTGCTCTTCGAGAACGAGCAAGAGGTACTATTGCTGGTATGATAACAACCTGGTACAAAGCACACAGGCATCTTGTTAAAGTAAGTAAATGTATTTTTAGCTATCTGGAGGGAATACATCAGTTATGACAGCACTTACGTGACTCTGGGATTTGTATTCTTTCTAGTTGCATATTTTTCATAGTCTTATATTTCAACAGTTTTAAGACAAACTTTCAATTTTTTTACATGGAAATGATTTTTTAAAGATTGACAAACAACATATGTGTAATTCATGGCACAATTCAAACGGGATCAAAAGATACGTTTTCTCTCTCCATTGACTTCAATGTATTATTTTTTCGGAATAAGGTCCCATGATGCGGAAGTAAGTGGGCGTGACTTTGCCACTCTATAGCAGATCCAGAGATCCATACTCGTCATGTGCACAAGCATAGCTGCGGCCGGGAAGACATTTTACTTAGGGGGTGTGGCCAAAAGTGGGGAGAGATTAACAGTAACATGTTGCAGCCCTTCCTCCAGCTCCCGGGGCTATATTATGCACGAGTCAACAGCAGACTCAGAGATTCGCAAATCCTGACTCACGGCCCTTCTACATTACAGGCATCGAAAAATGCTTTCAACGCTTCGCCCATTCACTTGAATGGGGTGACGTAGAAGATTTTTAAATCTTCGCCGAACTGCATTGTGGGGAGCATGGCATGGCTTTGCAAGCATCACGAGCATCTATCGGCATCAAAAGTTGAACAATGTTCACCTTTTGAGGCTCGATGCTTGGCATCAGCCAATCAAATCCCGTTTATGCAAATCCCGCCAGTGCAAGCGCTAGCCAATCAAACCGCGTGCAAGCTGGGAGAGCCAGACCGCAGTTCATTTCCTCATATTCCAAACGAGATATTACGGTAGCAAATCACCCGGTTCTTTACGACCAGAACTATTTACCGGGATACAAACCCCAGGAACCAGGCATGGAGGGAGGTGGCAGAGACAGTGGGTGAAACTGGTAGGTTTCCGCCTGTTTGGAGAGTTTATATCCAGTTTACTTCGTTTTAACATTGCTATTGCTTTGTATGTCGGGGGCGGGAGATTCATGTGATTGGTTGTTGGTTGCGTTGCTCGCAAAAAATCGCCAAGCTTCAGACACGCCCAGCTTCAAGATTTTTTTATGCCTGTAGTGTAGACGGGCCGTGACTGTGCAAAACACAGCAGACTCGTGGGGACTCAGAGCCGAGTCAACAGCAGACTCAGAGATTCGCAAATCCTGACTCACTGTGCAAAACATAGCAGACTCGTGCGGACTCAGAGCGTAACCATAAAGCAGCAGATCCAGAGATCCAGCAGACTCGTCGTCATGCAGGAGTCAACAGCAGACTCAGATTCGCAAAATCACCCTTTTTTTTGTGATCAACATGTTTCATTAAAGCAAAAGACACGACTTTACACACATTTAACACATACAAACACCAGTATTGCAATGATTACGCAGTCCATGAGAAAATAGGGGGGGGGGGGCATATGATTAGATCTACATACTGTACACACTGTTTTCATGACCCAAATATGTATATATATGTTCATTTTAATTTATTTATTTTTCATAGTTATTTTATCATGGGTGGAGATACTGGGTGAAGATCTGCTTGATTTTTTTGTGTGTGCATTTAGAAAAATAAGTGTTGTGCATTATATGTAGGCTATAGTTATTTTTAATATGTTCCTTTACTAAAGCAAATTTTGCACAATTGTGTTTTAATTTAATAATAATAATAATTGTATAATTAAGACATTTTATATATTCCAACTGTTTTGCAATTTTCTATCATTTGTCATTGTTTGTTTCTTTTTGTGTGCTATGTTCAAAATAAACGTTTTGCCAAGTAAGATCCTTATTGGAAATGCAGCTATTACATGCAGGAGACTGTTTCACAACATGACAATTTTGTTAGAAGTCTACACTGAAACTTAATTTAGAGCCGGAAACATAATGGACTTAATCAAAATCGCGGGACCCGTGAATCCAGGACAATGATCAAGAGAGACCAGTAGCCTACGAGTTAATAAGCGGAACTTCACACTCAGATTCGCAAATCCTGAATCGCTGTGCAACACACAGCAGACTTGTACGGACTCAGAGTCGTAACCGTATAGCAGCAGATCCAGAGATCCAGCAGACTCGTCGTCATCATGCACGAGTCAACAGCAGACTCAGATTCGCCAAATCACCCTTTTTTTTTGTGATCAACATTTTTTATTAAAGCAAAATACACTGTCTAGCGGAGGTTAATGTAACGTTAGTTTAATATGCTTGTGAAATGCAACAACTTTTCGGTTTCACCGGTAGGATTTCTACGCTCTTGGTGATGCTGACTCATATGACTCAAATGACTCGTATGATCCGGATCTCTTCAATGACTGACTCAGAAGACCTTGAGTCCGTAAAAGGATCCGGATTTGCCATCTCTACTCCATTGCTGCTCGAAAGTGCTGTAGACGCTGTAGTACATATGCCAGGCCTGTAAGTGGCGCTGTAGTCTGCCACAAAAGCAGCGAAGAAGACTTCCCTTGCATGGTTGCCATGGTTGCCCTTCTGTTTATTCTCCGCTGTGGCACTTTTTCTCCCTCCCCGAGGCAAGTGTTTGCGCCTCCTGCTTTAAAACAAATGAATAATGACTCAATATAATGTTATGTGAGGGATAATGTGCAGCGACGCGGTCATTATGGGGAAAAGAACACCGACAGGCTGATCAGGAGACCGACGCGAAGAGGAGGGATCTAGATCGGCATGAAGGTGCTCTTTTCCCCATAATGACCAAGTCGCTGCACATTATCCCGCTTATTACATGGAAACATTCTCAACAAAGTAACGACATGACTCCCAATATTAATTGAAATGCTTTTATTGATTTAAAAAATAGTTGTATTGATTTCAATTGTATCCGCTAAGAAAAATAGTCCGTTGTTACTGTTTGAACTAACGTAGCAACGGCAGGAACTGCTTCGATAGCGTTTTTGAGGATCTCTTTGATTACAGATTTGAAAACATCGTTGCTTACTTTAAAAGTAGCACAATTCATTATGTCAAACATTGGAAAGTATCTAAATATCCCTGCCCTAATACCAAAGTAACTGCCAACTCCCTTCTCCTGCAGGGGGGCGTGGTCAGTTGCAGCTCACAGAATCAGCCCCCTGCAAAGACAGGGCTGGAACGAGCAAATAGAGCGAAATGAGGCATGGCTAAAATGCAGGATCTGTTTGGTGTTTTGAAAAAACTAAACTATATTTATATACTTTATATAGATGTGGCCCTACAATATATGTTTCAAATGTAGCATTATAGATCCACTTTAAGTAATGTTCATATGTGGAGGTTATCCTGCTGAACAAAACATGTAAGTATCATAAACGTTTGTTTGCCACAGAGCTTATTTTCTGCAATATTCCAAAAACAAATGTATTTATTGCAGAGTGAGCCCTTGCGATGCTAACTTCCGAACCCCGTCAGTATCTCATGCAGCTCACTGATCCAGTAATGACTGAGGGACCCAACAGTGAAGAATAAATATATTTATAACTAGTTTAGCTTGTTCCAGAGGTAGATAAAATAGCTAAGTGTGTTAGGTCTAACTCTTAGTGTGTGTTTCTCCGCTCACCGGTCCGTCACAGCGGGCGGAGCTGCAAGATTTCTTCTTCACGCGTGTTGCATTCTGCTATTTTATTGTCTTTTTCAGACACCTTAAAATACTGCCAGACCGGTGAAGCCATTTGGAGAGCTTGTTTTGCCGCGCACAGAGAAAAGTGTCATTTTACGTCATGTGATCGGCTCTCCCGAACGGCAGAGAGTGAATATCGGCCGATATCGATCGGCGGCCGATCGATCGGAGCATACTCATCAGTTATTTAGATATGACAAAAAAAAAAGTAAAAGAAGTTGAATTCAGAACATTCAGAAACAACTTCACTTCTACTGCCTTAAAAAACAACTTAATACAAATAATACACAACATTTTCTTGATGCAAGATTGACAAGAAGAGTGTTTATGTGTGTACATCCAATTCAGCTGCAGTAGTCCTCTGTCTATTGTATGGAAGAAAAAGTTTCCTTTCCATTAATTTTCCTGCATGCCTCATATCATCTCTGTCAGTAGTTTTTGTGCATCATCTAATATCTCGAACCCCTTGACATTTAGCTAGGAACAGCGGAAAGAAGGGAAGCAGAGAAGAAGAAGCATTATACTTGATTAGATCAGAGGAAAGAATCAGATACGGTTCTCTAGCTCATGACATTAATGTTATAGAGTTATGGCTTCAGCGGTTATGACATGATATTTTTATCAGATCAATAATTCAATAAACCTCAGCACTTGCTGCTTCATAAAAAATACACTATCAGACGGTATGGACTTATACTACAATAAGAGAGACGTTATGAAGTACAGCAAACGGAATTCCGTTTTTTTTCCTATATCACAAACACAGGAACATACAGTGTCACACACTGAATTCCGGACAGTATTTTCCTGCAGGTAAAAGCACCAAGACACATGTGGTCTAAACAGATATATGATCAATACATTCACCTGTGTAATAATGACTGAGCCAATTATTCAAACCAATGTTGTCAAACACATTGTGTGTTTGTGTTTGTGTCTGCCTTTTTAAAAGTGTGCTGCAATGTAAAGCTCTGTAAATCATCTGTCTGCAATGCATTATTCAATGTTGCAGATAACCAGGATGGCTGCATAATTAAAGTCAAAAACAAAGAAATGCTACTAAAAGACAACAACAATAAAATAAACAGGTAATTCCCAGCTGCTGACATCAGGCCAAAGACTGAAGGTCCTAATTCATTTCTGAAAAGAACTTTAAGAAATGCTTTATTCGATCGGCTGTGGCCGTCCTCAATAAGAGCCTGTTTAAATAAGGCTCCCCACACACACACACCTTGCCTCAAACTTAAGCTCCCTTTTCAAGCATCAAGGATCCTTCATAGGAAATTCTGCCACCTACATCATAACCTGATTTTAATGAATAGTACATTATTTAATTGTAATACAAATGATAGTATAATGGACCCGAGCCAGTGGAAGAACAAACCACTGCACTTTTATTAAGCCTTATTATTTATTTAAGACGCAATTTCCTTCTTTGTGTGTGTATCAGTTGCATTTTGTACTGTATATAGTGAGTGTTACTTTATGTCATTTGCCAGTGCCAAATACACATTTCCATTATTAATAAATTATACATTTAATGGACAATAAAGTATTTTGAATATGAATCTGAGAAACAAAACAAAGGAATGCCTTTTATGACAGGCAGCGAAATAGACAAGAATGAAAATCCACAGGTAACAATGCTTACAGTAAGGAATCTACGATATTCAACTAACAGGGTTGAATTGGACTAGTTGGTCCACGTTGTAAACAACCTTCAGTGAGATTAGCTAGCACTAGTTAGCCTCCAAGCTAATAACTGAGTAACTTGCTCACTCGAGCAGCGCCTGGTTCTGGTTAGGAGGTGACGCTCAATGTGTACGGTAACTGTTAACTGTCTGTAAATAAAGATGGTATGCCTTAAGGGAAATATGTCCATGTCTTCTAATGGAAACAAGTTCAGCAGTAACGTAAACTAACGTTACACATAGTAAGCGACGTTGCGCTAGCTTTGCTGTGCACCAACTTCAATGGCCATACCGAAGCACTTCAACTCAACTAACGTCACCTGTAAAAAAGTAGCGGCAAAACAAATACTTTAGTCTCAAATTCACCACAGCAGATTACATTGGGTCTCTGGATATTTACGTCAATTGATAAAACACAAAGTAAACTACGGTAATTTTTCTGACAAACAATATAGTTGAGGTGCCTTCACTGCCATTCCACTTTGTGTCTGCATCTACGCACAGGAAATACAAACAAAACAGGTTGTTTTACTTACTGTTATAATACTTGAAAGTGTAAAGTTAAATCCTTGGAACGAACAGCATCGGTGTCGTTGATAAAAACATTATATTTCTGTGGCAATAGCTGAAGTATGTCTGGTCTCCCTGCCTGTCTGACTGGTTTTGGGAAAGAAAAAAACCTGCTCTGGCACCAGCAACCAATGGCTTTGGATGTAATCGTGACTGACGTCTCCCCAACCAACTACCAGTGTTGAGCCCTTGTGGTTGGTCTCTCAGCCAATAAAGTAAGACTAGGCGGGATTGTATGGGATTTGACAAAAGCGAGTGACATTTGCTTGGCCCAATCCCTGCAGTGCAAACACGACAATTTTAAAGTAGGCGGTATTTCGACAGTTGTATTAACCAATCCGGTAAAGTGGAGAGCTGATACTAATGGCGGCAGCAAAACAATAGCACGTTGGGGCTTGACAGGGTACATATTTCAAAGAAAACCAATAAATCATCAGGTGATGAAGAACAATCCAAGATGTGGGAAGCAAATACCCTGTCCACATTATGTATCTACTGTAAGGCGTGATATTTTATTTGAACAGAGGCAACAACTGTTTTTCCCCTTCTCTTTTCTCTCTCTCAAGCATGAGTCCACTTGGCCCCCCCTGGTGTATGAGAGTCAGTGTAGGCTGCAACCCCTTTATATACAGTCTATGGCTGCAACATGCAGGTGGTTCAGGCAGTGTTCAGTTCCACGTGTTTTGTTCAATTATTTTGAGGCAACTTTAAAATTGTGTAGGCCAGATATACCTTTTCCCCGTACATTTTTTTGGCAACATTTTGGGAACATTCTTGCCTTTTTTCCATTAGATGTACACCTTGAATTGTGTTTTATATTATTGGTTTGTTAGTTAGTTAGTTAGTTAGTGAGGTCATTCTTAACCCAGTGTTTGAATTATAAAATGAAAATTGGAAAATGACACACAATCTCGTTAAAAGTAATCCCTCTGAGTTGTCTTAATAGTCGGTAGGCCTATAGTTGAATAAATAGTGTACATTCTGCTGGTACCAATGGGCTAAAGGGGGAATCCGGCATCTCAAGGACCAATGTGAAAATTGTCATATGGTTAACTTTGAATACATGAAATATTTTAACTTTTTGGCAAATACAGATTTCTGAAAATATCTTCTGCTCAGGCACTTTCATCTTTCAGTTCTGAATTGTTTCTGGGATCTGGCCCAGAAACTATTCGTATTCCTATGTCATTTGAGTATTATCTCCAAAAAACTGCAGATACAGTACAGGTTTTCACTAAACTCTACAGAAGCCAATTTGTTGTGAGGCAAATAGAAACATTTAAACCGTAATTTGAGCATTGGAACAGCTGTTTTATTCAACATAGCAGCTTAGGTAATGGTCATATTCCGACTCTTAGAACAAAAGACTGGTTCCTGGACATATTTTAAACATTTACATTTTAAATGTATAATTTTGTCTGAAGATTCCTAGTTCTTGGAATAGGGATGATCAAACAGGAACGTTTGATTTGGACCATTTCTCAAGATATTTTCTAACTAACCCTTCAAGTTATTTATAGTTCATTCTTCTTGCGTTTTGTTAGTCTCCTTACCATGACCCTCTCCTCCCCTCTCTGTCAAAAATAACCACACAAAATGTGTAACATGACAAACAGCATAGTTATTTATTGAGAAAAAATACTGTACAGGGAGGACAGATAAATAAAGCTTTATTATTAATGAAAAAAACATCATTCAACTAAACAAAATCCACAGTTATCAGTACTTTGGAAGTTTAAATTTGTACATAAAACATATTTACAAAATGTGTTGTTTTGCCCTTTTTTATATTTGTGCATAAATTGAAAAAAAATACACTTTGTACCTTTTGTTTTTAGTACAAATACATGTCAAAAAGATCACAGTGCAAAAACTGTAATGTGAGTTTGTAAAATTCCATATACATGTTTTTTCTAGTGCACGCTGAATGATGACACTGCGGAGGAGAGAACCAGGCGTCCCAGCCTCATAAACTCTCTGATCAAACATTTATTTCCCGTGATTTAGCTTATTTTGTCTCAGGCATCGAAGGCTACAGATTGTTTATTGAGCTGTATAACTGTACAGGGGAAACAACAGCCCCACATCCCACAACTGAACTCATTAAAATGACAGATGATGAAAACCTGAAGGACGTCATTTCGCCGGATGATAAGTGTTTATTGGTGTTTAAACTAATCTCCTCCTCACAGCAGGATTCTAGCTGCTACCACATGGTGCTGTGATCTATGCTAAGAGAGCATCACCAAAATGAAAAAGATAGAAGTTTTAGTAAATGAATGAATACTGTCTTTATTTTTTAAGAAGGGGAATAGATGGGGATTATGTGCTTGTTAGTCTTTCTAAAGTTTCTGACATCTGAGGTTGTTTAATGAACAAAAATCACTAATTCGACAAATGTGACAAACACCAGGATTCTGTAGGAGAACATAATCATTCAATAGTCATAGAATGACTTGTGGCACCTCCTGGTCTAACACATAGCATGAGAAATGAAATAAATTAAACAGGGTTTAAAAAACGTCTTCGACATTTCTCTTTAAATTGGGGGAATTCTTCACCCACAATATGTCAACTACTGCGCAAAGGCTAAATCTGCAATTTTTGCATATAAAATGTTACAGTTGTTCATATTTGTATCACTGAAATTAGGAAAAAGAACCACCAGAAATGCTCCTTTAGCCTAGACCCCACAAAATGCTGCTGCTAGCTTAAAAGCTAAAGACAGACAGCAAGAAAAAACGTCTTCATGATTTAGAATGTAAACTGGTACATTTTAAAGCCATAGCTAGCTACTGAGCTCTCTATGCTTCAAACTGATATCACGTTTTCTCCAGTGGAGTCTGCTTGAAAGCTAGTTCAACAGGCCAAGGCATGGCATGACACGACTAAAAAGCATTAGCTTTAGCTTGAAAGCTAGGTTTTAGTTCAATGTCTGTCGCTTTCTTTTAGTTTTTCTTTTTAGGCAGACAATCATTTTGATCTGATGGGTTAATGCATTTCAAATATATTTTTGCGCTTGATCTTTTTAAGCAGATCTGTACGCTCGTGGACAACGTCTCAATAAGGTCCTATTGAAGCTGTGTGAAACTGGTTTTGATGTAAATCTTTAGGGAAATACAGGATTTTCTTCATGACTTTGAGCAAGTCTCTTAAGAAACATGACTGTGTGTTTGCTTCTAAAGAAGCAGACCAACTGCTGAGAGAGGGGGTATTAGAGGAGAGGAGGAAAAGGGAGAGAAGAAGGAGAAGAAGGAGAAGAGGGGAGAAAGGAAATTACAGGAAAGGAAGCGAAGAGGAGGAGGAGGAGAAGGAGGAGGAGGAGGAGGAGGACTGCATATAGAGAGTGAAAGTGAGACGGGCTCCTGCCTCTCAGTTTCAGGAGAATTGTGCTCCTCTCAGCAGAAGGATGAAATATTATTCTCCAGTCTGCTGCTTCCTATGAAATGCTTCTCTGCAGAGAATAGGAGGAGAAAATCTATTTGGTGTAAAGCTACGATATATTATTGTGGAGGAGTGTGTGTCGGTGTGTTATCAGCACCTGCAGGGCTGTACGCACTGTTTGGATTAAGAGGATTCTGGGTAGGAATTAAGAGAGCTATACTTGGTTTTAAAAGTTCAATGCAGAGGGATTATATGGAGGTTTAAAGTATCTGCTCTTGCAAAAGAAACTTAAAAAAAATATTTGTTATTATCCTCATTTAACTTATAATCTAATACATGTATGAATTGTCTTTCCAGTCAAATGTAAAACAGCCATATATTGGAACACGTCTAAAATGTGGAGTTCAAAGGAGACTTGAATGCAGATAATTAAGGATTGTTCTTTCGAAAATAAAAGCAGGGAAGTTTTACAGTAGAATAAACCTGACTATGGTATAGACTGCTCATTTTTTAAATGATGGCTGGTTGTGAAATAACAGCCAAAGAATAAAAGACCTTCAGTGAAAGAAAGGTGACTTAACTCTTCTCCCGAAGGGTGTGAAAGTAAAACAGATGAACAACAGTAAAAACTAACATGACCAATGAAAGTGGATCAGAAAACAAGAAATAAGAAATAAAGGCCTCTCTGTGCTTATAAGTGGTTAAAAGTCTCCAGTGACTACGTGACAGTCTATTGTATAATTTCCAGCAGGTAGTGACCGTCTGTCTTTAAAGAGTGGTATTGAGTTGTGTGACAGTGAGTTTGAATATTGTTCTTACATGACGTCAAGGTAAACCCGGTGATTGTCTATTATTTGAACACTTTTACAAAAGAAGGGCTGTGAAATATTTTTGTTATTTCTAATATCAAAATGTGGGAAGCTTTTTACGTTTCATAAAAACGTCTGTTGGTATTAAGTGTCTAAATAATACAACTGAAAGTATTCCTGCAGAAAATTAGCCACCTTTAGCTTAGCGAAAGTGGCGTGAAGTCATGTGACTGTGACAGAGTTATTTTATAGCCTAACATGAGCTTTTTATTTCTGGCGATTGCATTTACGCTTCAATAATCATCAAGTGGTGTTACTATGTGGAGATTATCATGCTGAAAAAGCATTAAAGTATCGTAAACGTGTTTGCCACAGATCTCATTTCCTGCAGTATTCCAATAGCCAATGGAAAAATCCCATTGACTTTCTTTTAAAGGAACCCTTGCAAAGCTGACTGCGCCATTTGGTCAAAAGTTCACCAAGGAGCTACTCAATGGATTTTGTTTTATCAACTAATGTCTCCAAAGTATGAACAAAACGTCAAGTGAAACTAATATTCAATGACAAACACCCTTAAAATGTGTAAAAAATACACAACTACAAACTCATCTACTGTAGCTGTTTTTTTCATTGAAATGTGTCTGGAATAATTCATTCTGAATGCAGAAGTTTAAAAAACGATAACATGGTATCTTCATATGATCTCAATATATGTCCTATAAAAGTCCATATATTCAATAGGAAGTCATTTTTAATGCTGTTTTTATGGGTAATGCTTATAATTCTGTCTTCTCCAAATAGTCTTTTAGTAGGGCTTTTACTACAAATAACAGTGTCATACTAATCATCGGGAAACCAATGTCCAAATGGTACACTTCTTAATAATTAACTTCAATTAAATGGACATGCAAAAATGTAAAAATATGTGAAGCATACATACAGTACGAAGCCCCTGAAGTCCTGAGAGATACTCATGTAGAGCGGAAAATAAAAAAAAGAATCTTTAAGGACTTTGAGGGGTTTGACGTAGAGACAATAAAATGTTTAATTTGAAAAGCGCTTAACAACACAAGCCAACATTCACCCGTTCACACTCACACACACACACACACACACACACACACACACACACACACACACACACACACACACACACACACACACACACACACACACACACACACACACACACACACACACACACACACACACACACACACACACACACACACACACACACACACACACACACACACACACACACACACACACAGACACACACACAGACATACTGTGATGTCAGACTTTCAAGGAGCTTCCCATTTTCCCTGTAATAAGTACCAGATTACTTAAACAATTCTGATTCAATAATTAGGAAATGGCAGAAGAAAATACTCATGTATATAAAGTGCATGTTCAAATCTTTGTATTCCTGATCCTGTTGAGCTGAAGTGATTGTCACACTGAGACGATTAAAGCTGAGCACTGATTCTTCTGCAGGGCTCACACGGAGCTAAATTCATACACCACCTATCCCACAGGAGTGATGTCTACATATTGGAGGTGATTATCTGAGAATGTACACTTTGAGCATGAGTCATCGCAGACTATATCTATATCTAGATATCAGACGTAAGGCACTATAAGCAGAGCGTGTCCCTCTGTGACTGACCTGTGATTGGTTGATTGTCTGTGGACACACTGACCTCTGCACAGTGTGGACAGTGAGCAATGAGGCGTGGCGACTGTTACTCCCTCATAACTGACAGCTTGACAGATAAAACTGGAGTTAAAGCAAATGTGGTGACACACAAATCACACTTTAGACTAAAACTTCAGCCAGTGGAACTTCACTGAAGCTGAGGAGCCGCTAGCATCACAAACATTCAGAGTTAGCATTAGCGATACTTGAAAGAAATGGCAGTCATACAGCGGTGCAGGAATAAGTCTTCAAACACGGAAATAAAGCGAATCTTAGCACTTTGTCTCAAAGTGAACGTTTTTTTTAATGTGTTAAGAAGTCTGAAATAAAGTCTGTGATTAACACCAGTTTAAGAGATGTTCACGTTTTGTTCTACGACATAAGATATGCCATTAAATACCACAATGTTTGCTAACAAGTGGCGACTTAACGTCATAAAGTCGAACGTTAGCCGCCTTTAGCTTAGCGATGCTTTTTTTACTTTTCGTGACTGCATTTACGCTTCAGAAGTGGTGGTAAAGTGGGGTTAATATGTAGAGATTATTCTGCTAAAAAAACATGTAATTATCATAAAAGTGTGTTTGCCACAGAGCTTATTTTCTGCAATAATCCAAAATCCAATGGAAAATTACCGTTAGCTATTTTTCAAGGGAGCCCTTGTGATGCTAACTTCCGTTTCTGCCTACAAAAATACATCATCCCTGCACCACTCTATGGTTGGTTCATGTTAAAGCTACATTTGAAAGCCTTGAGGCACCATGTGACTTGGTCTATCACATGACACTTTCCTATTGGTGTCGTCACATTGATCCATGGCTTTGCGTCACATCTCTGAACTGCTGGAAGCTTGTCGGGGAAATTGTTGGCACTTGTGAATGACAGTCATCGGCTCACCATCATGTCCTCTGGTGTCCCCTGGAGGAGGCCAAAACTTCTATTTACCTGGGACACACGCAAGTAAGTCAGAATGTCCATTGTGTCTGACAGGCGGACAATTTAAATCCAAAAAGAGGGATAAGGCGTCCTGTTTGCTGCGAGGCCTGCAGTGTGGCTCCTCAGGAAGGTGCATGGTGGTCCAGGTTCTCAGCAGAAGAAGATGTCTCCATCATTCTGAGGGTCCGACATCACTGTAGCGTTGCTTTCTAAAGAGAAATAAAGACACAGGTTATGATCTGGCCGAGAACATTTATAGCACAAACTCCTGTAAAAAAATGACGTGTTTCCATGTTTATGCTAAGCTAGGCTAACATAGCGTCATATAAAGTGCAGACTAAATTGTAAATACAATGGTGTCAACCTGATCCTCATCAGTGATGATAAAGTAAAGGAAACCCTAATGAAGGCGTGAAGTGAAAATAGATAAGAAGAAAATGGAACCAATTTCCAATGGAAGCTGTCCAACAGATTATATAGATTATATATATTATGTTCTTTCTCAAATAATAATTTATATTATTGAGTACTTCAGAAATTCTCTCGTTAATTATTCAATAAACAAACATTTATTTCCCATGCCCAAGTTACCAATCAGACTTGTTTATTTGAAGTGAAGCAAGATTTAATCTTAGGTTGAATACTTGATTCTGATTGCTGGTCAATTCATACATTCAGAGGTCTGCTTTTTTACGATAGCAGACCGCTGCTAAGGAAAGCAGATCATTAAGGCTAAGGCAATGTGATCAAGGGACTATGTGCAGTCATATCAATCCGCAGGAAGAAGTCCGGTCAATTTAATGCCGGCTCTGGCTTTAGTAAACACTAAAGGGAATAGCAGAAGAAGACAGAAAGGAAGTAAACCCTAAAAAGGGAACAGCAGAAGAAGACAGACAGGAAGTAAACCCTAAAGGGAACAGCAGAAGAAGACAGACAGGAAGTAAACCCTAAAGGGAACAGCAGAAGTAAACACTCATGGGAACACAGTATGGGTACCGCAGTTCTAGCTGTTGCTTCACAATAGAAAATAAAATAAATGTTCTTACAGAAAGCAAAACAATAATATTTTAATCAATAAAATCATGTTGAAATCAATGGTGTGTCATATTATTGATTTATGAAGTAAGCACTGCAGTCGTGTTATAAGCGGGAAATCATCGTACCCGTGGGAGTCAGCTCTCCTTTGCCTTTCTTCTTCCTCTTGTCTTTCTTCTCTTTAGGTTTGGTCAGCTGCAGCAGCCGGGGCAGCTGGGACTCCTTCTCTGCTCCCTGAGGCTTAGAGGAGGAGGACGAGGAGAAGGGGTTGAAGTGTTTGCCCATCCTCTTGGATCCGATGCGGAGGAAAGGTTCTTTGGCGGGGGCCGAAGATGAGAGCTCAACCTGAAGAACATCAAGAAAAAAACATTTTATTTCAGTTTTCCTAGCACTCATATTAGCAACATACTAAACTGCATCACTGGTTTATCTTCTTCTATAAAACCGTTTTAATGACGGCTTTATTTTTACCCCTTTAAGCTGTTCTGCTGCTTCTTTTGAATCTAGATCAAGAGACCAGGTGCTGTGGGACCTCATGGAGTCTTCAGAGGTGGTGGAGGGGGTCCGCTGGTACTTCTGAAGCTGCTCCGACTGTAATGGTGCATCAAGACATAAAGTCATTTACAAGACCTCTGGTCAATCTTTAACCCAGTTCTAGTAGTTGTTCTTCTACATTGATTCATGAAGCATCCTAGATCTATCTCCAGGACATCAGGATTACATGATGTGTGCCACAGTGACATAGAGAAACCTCCAACCTGCACAGCGTGGTGTACAGGTGGTGTACGGGTGCATTTGTCCAAACTGCGCATATGGACACACTCAAGGTTTTAATAGCACATGTAAGAACAATAGAACGCATATTGACAGGTCGGAACACGAGCAGTCAGGAGACCTAACTCAGATGAATGCCACTGATAATCCATCATAGCGCAGAAACTAAAGTAAGATCAGTTGGTGATCATGAATCTGTTGGTCTATATGGCGAGTTTGTTTGTGTCTGTCTGATAGTCTGTACAATTACAATGTATCCATTAAGGCTTATGATGTCACCACTACGTCACCATGTAATCATGTCCATCCCATAGGGTCTACACTTACAATTGTTCAGTTATACAGTCATGTTTTTCTGATATCAGACACATGCTCTCCTGCTTCACACTCTACTCTGACCTCTTCTCTCTGCAGGTCCTCCAGTCGCTCCGTGTCTCTCCTCAGAGCGTCCTTGTCTCTCTCCAGCCTCCTCTGCGCCTCCCTCAGCCTCTCCAGTTCTCCCTGGTACTCCTCTTTCTTCCTCTGCAGCGTCTCCGCCTCCTCGGCCAGCTCCTGGTGCCTCTTCCTGCTTTGCTCCTCCTCCGCCTGCAGCCTCTCCTCTCGCTCTGCCAGACATCTCTCCTTCATGTCCCAGGCCTTCTCTCTCTTCCTCTTCTCTTCCTGGTGTGCAGCCTGCTGCTTCTGTGGAGATATTGTTACACTGGTTATACTGGTGAGTGTAGAATCAACAAATGTGAGGTACAAAGAATCTTATAGATAAATGTGATACTATGGTTGCAGTTTTTTGCTACGGAAGGATCCTTACTGAGTAAAATGATACGGAAGTACTTAAGTTGCAGCCAGGATATGAGTTGTATGAATTCTCCAGGTGATCAGGAAGAGGCTTCAATGCTCCCTTTATTATCTCCCTATCATTGGATACACTACTAGACCATCGTTTATGAGAGGAAAGGACATAATGCTGTGTCAAAATTTAAATTCCTCGTATTGCAACATTCAAGGTGAAGCACCAACTGGACGTTCAAGGAAACAACCCGATATTGATAGACAAATGCAGATCGAGTAAGTTAAGGTGCTTATCGAGCATCGAACAACTGGCATTAATGATAACTTGCTAAAGTGCTTATGCTGCTGGATATCTTAACCTATAATAATATATCAACGTTTATTTAACAATTGAGTTATATTTTGTATTAACTAATAATCTGACCATGAAAGATAACTAAAGCTGTCAGAAAAATGTAGTGGAGCAAAAATGACAATATTGGCTTCCTAAATGTAGTGGAGTACAAGTATAATGAAAAAAAAGTTTGTACTTAAGTACTTCAGTAAATGTACTTCATTACATTCCACCAATGACGGCATAGTAAATGTCGCCAACGTGTAAGCAATGTATTTATTGCAAAAACTATTATTTATAAAAATAGTTTTATACATACAGTACATTATATGCATCATACAAATTATAATATATAATAATACTAATCTTTTTTTTTTTATTGTATTTAAACATTGGTAATTAAGTCATTTTTTCACTTTTCTCCACGTTTTTAAAGCCTGCACGAAACAACATGATAAGAATGGATGAAGTGTCTGGATATGCCTCTAGTAGTCGGACATTTTTAGTTTTCCTACGGCAGACGCGTATCAATTACATCCTCCGTAACATATTAATTACGTCGCCTATTGTAATTGCCGTTGTTTTTTCTAAAGTCCAGATGAATTCTTTCCAAAAAAATAAAGTCTTATGAAGATGGTAGTGAAAGCTTACCTGCAGGGTGGCCGCCTCCTGGCGCTGCCTCTCCAGGCTCCTGTGTTTCTCCTGCTCGATGAGGGAGGAGGGCCGGGAGGAGGAAGAGGAGGAGAGGGAGGAAGACGACGAGTGTCTGGAAGAGTTGGCCACCAGCCGCTCGTTCAGGGTCTGCCGCTGGTCCTCGATGAAGGAGTCCTGCTGCACCACCACAGCCTAGAGGGAGGACAGGAGGGTTTAGGATGGATAGGATGAAAGGGTAGAGGGAATGACCTTTGAACTGAGGGGTGTCTCTGGTACCTGGAGTGAGATCAGCAGGTCGTGGAGATGCGTCACGCTGTGCTGCACCTGCTGGAGGGACACAGAGCTCTCAGTTATTCTGTACTATGTAAATGAAACATATCTTCACATGATATTATGATGTTATGTCACAGACTAATGTAATAGGGAAAGATATTTAAGTACGAATTCTCAAAACAATGTTGCCAGCAAATGTGTTCAAAAAATCAAGTTAAGTACAAGTACCTCAAGAATGGTACCTAAGCACAGTACTTCAGTAAATGTACTTAATGTAATGTTACTTTCCAACACTTGCTGGCACGCAACATAACCACGGTCAGGAGGCGGGGCTTCTGGTGTCATAGAGACAGGGAGGAGGGGCCAACTTTGAACGATGTGTTTAAAAACTGTGAACTACTAATCCTAGCTACTGTACCTTCAAATAATACCGTATCAGAGATATATTATTATAACATATTTACTTTACGAATTGCTTCATAACTTACAGTTAAAAAGTTGAAGCAGTAAATGAGTGTTTCTATTAACCCTGCAGAGAGTGTTAGAAACAGGCAGCATTCTTACCTCAGTGTTTCTCTTCAGCATCATCTGTAGGCTGGCAGTAGCTCCCTGAGAGACACACACACACACACACACACACACACACACACACACACACACACACACACACACACACACACACACACACACACACACACACACACACACACACACAGATTACAGCAGATATAACAGCACACAGTCATACTGTAATATAATGCTAGCAGAGAGTGTGTCTAGACCAGGGGTAGCCAACGCGGTGCCCGCGGGCACTAAGTCACCCGCAGGGGGGAAATTGGTCGCCCGCGTGCATGTTCTAAAAATAGCACAAGTCACCATGGAGCTCCGTCTAAAAAAAATTATTGAATACATTTTTATTTTTAAAATGACAATATTGAATATAACATTTTAAAAGCACACATTTTGTATGTACATAATAGTGAAATGGAGATTTGGTGCGTGAAATTGAACTCTGACCCCAGATAGGTTCAGAGTTGAAGTCCACGCACCAAATCTCCGTTCCACCTTTAGCTGAGCAAGCTAGCATGAGCAGCTACGATCATGGGCCTCATCACCACACCGCAAACACACACACACACACACACACACACACACACACACACCCCCACACACACACACACACACACACACACACCCACACACACACACACACACACACACACACACACACAGCAGTGGTGAGGATCTCAGCCTGCCACTGACGTTCAACCAGAAAACATCAGCAGTTAGCTGTTAGCAGTTAGCAAACAGAGATCACAGCTCCTCATATATTTTCAGAAACTGGACAAAAGTTAAACAAGTACAAACCACAGACTGTCTGTGTCATGGCGAATACAGTCGCTGGTTTATTTATGTCCGTAGGCCGTTATTATGAGTGTGGAATGAGCATATACAACGTTAGCTTAGCCTGGTCGACCCAATCTCCATTCAGAAAACAAGCATTTTAAAAGGTTTTTCGCCTGCCGTCTTGTCTGCAGACTTGTCAAGCATTAATTCATGGTTTTTACTAAGCGGTATCAGTATGTTGTTACTTCGGCATCATTTAGAAACGTGTATTACAATTTAATCACGGTAAAATATGTTCATTTTGTTGTATTTGTAGCTCCCGAGCCAGCGCGTCTTGTTTGAATGATGCGAGTAAACACAGCTGGCAGCAGCGGTGAAACTCGAGCGATTAGAGCGAAGTCGCGTCCGGTGTGAACGCAGCATTACAACGACCCCTGATAGATCTCGCGAGAATGTGTATAAATATAGATACATTTTCATAACAAAAGAATGGGGTTGCTATAGCAATGGTAAATCATTGTTAATAATTATTGTGAGGAATCATTAACATTAACATGTGATCAGACAGTCCTTCACATAGAGTAAATTAATATGTATTCTGATTATTATTAATAATAATATTATCATTAAAGGTGAACCGTGCAATTATGTTATTCAGGAAGTTTGTATCAAACAAGTAGCCCTTCGTATTACTCAGTACCCTTGAAGTAGCCCTCGGTGACAAAAAGGTTGGTGACCCCTGGTCTAGACTGTGAGCAGCAGAGATATTGGAGCAGATATCTGCTTGGCTGAAGCGGAGTGGAAAATGACTGATGATGTGCTGACTGGAATAAAGGGTTCAGAATCAGAATACCTCCCACAGTGGAGACATTTACATTCCCATTCATTATAGAGGGTAATGTGTTGGTTTAAAGCCATAGTGGGGAGTCTTCTGTTAGATATGTTGACATTCCCTTTATACCACAACAGCTTGAGCTAACTATAGAATAGAAGAATGGGAGGGATAAAACCCTCTTTAATGCTCGCACATGCAGAGCACACAGCACAAACAGTGAAATGTGTTCTCTGCTTTTAACCCATCCTAGTACCAGGAGTCTAGTACTATGAGCAGTGGGCAGCTAGTGTACAGCACCCGGGGACTACATACCTAGCTTTCATCCTTCCTTTACAGATGTAGCACTTCATTTCAGACTCCAGCTTACAGCTTCCTGCCTACGACCTGCCTAAGACCAGTATAGAGGAATGTTAAGCCCTCCCACTATTTTCCAAGAGGGCGTTGCCAGATTTTCAATTTCAGGTTTTAACCAGGAGATGGCGCTTCCTTCACAAATACAGAAAGACAAGTTTCATGGACTTTCAGTTGTGTGTTTTTGAAGAGCATTTGAACACATCAATATTTTAGATCAACTAAAGTATATCTAATCTTGTAATTCAATAATATATAGTTTTTATATATTAAATAATCATAATAATAATGTAAATGTCTGCCGTCAGATTTCATTTAAAAAACAGATCTGATAGACATTTTGCTCAAAAGCAATTTCCCCATTTTCCCAACCGCCCCCCTGAGTCAGGAATTGACCAGTTTCTCACCCTTGATTGTGACCAAAAAAGGCTGGTATCTACTATTTATGGAAAACTTGCCTCCTTTGACCAAGCCTCTACTACATCTGTAAAAGAGTCCTGGGAGGGTGAGTTGGGTGTAGACATATCTGACAGTAAGTGGAGGGACATTCTTCGTTTGGTGCAAACCTCATCTATCTGTGCTAGGCATGGTCTAATGCAGTGTAAGGTGCTCCACAGGGCTCACTTTACCAATGCTAAACTAGCCAAAATATTTCCTCTTAGAAGCGATGCCTGTAACAGATGCAAGCAATCTCCTGCCAATCACACGCATATGTTTTGGTCATGCCCCAGCCTGAATGCATTCTGGTCTAGTATTTTCAAAACCCTTGAACAGGCCCTTAACACACCCATACCCCTTAACCCTCTAACTGCCTTGTTCGGCATCCCCCCAACACAGAACATGCCCACCACGACCCAGCGGGTCATCGCCTTCACAACCCTGCTGGCCAGGCGTTCCATTCTTCTGAAGTGGAAGCACGTTTCCCCGCCCACACATGACAGGTGGATACAGGAACTATTACAGTGTATTAATCTCGAAAAGATACGATTTTCACTTCAAGGATCCCTGACACTCTTTCATAAGACCTGGACTCCCTTACTACTGCTAATCAATGACCTGACAATCAACCCTGATGCTGATGAGTTGTGAATGAACCCGGTGGGGGGGGGAAGAGACCTTCACTTCCCCCTTTCCTTATCTCCCTAATATCTCGACCATTGCTTTGTTTGTCTTCTCCGTTTCCTCATGTAACTTGCAGTACCATTATTTCCCTGGTATTTATTTTTACTGACTAAAAACATGAAGAAGCATCTGTATTTTTATGTAATTTTCAGTTATTGGTCTTCGTATTTCATGTCATTTTTATCCCCTTTTATTTTTTTTATTATTATTTTTTTTATGTTGGTGTTTTGTAACTTTTTGATTGATGTCTTGTTTATAATGTGATCATAGCCCATAGGGGTGGGGGGGTGGGGTAACTATTTAGTCTTCCTACAGACCATCTTCTCTACGTGTGTACCTAATGTATTGCAACTGTGATGTCTGTCAAAAAGCCAATAAAAAGATTTTGAAAAAAAAAAAAAAAAAAAAAAAAATATGAGAAAGCCATAAAAAAAAAAAAAAAAAAACAGATCTGATTTTAAGACTATTTCTGCGCTCATAAAGAATGATAAGAATAAGAATAATGCGTATTGAACTGGTTTCATTAATTAGTGAGTTTATTTAACACTAGAACCACCAATCGGGTCAATTTGTGTGATGTGTGTGTGCAATGTAACTTTTTTTCAATAAAATATTAAAGTCTCCCAGTCCGTGACTTTTCCTGAAAGTGTGTTATGTAGCACCCTATGTTGTTAAAAATTGCATTCTAATAGCGGGATTTGACGGGTTTAGGTAGGCCTATACAAAAACCTCTGGCGGTTCTAGTGTTAAGGTAATTAGGTACAGTAGAAGCCCTTTTTTTTATCAGTAACGAATTTAGCAGTTGAACATAAAAGTCAACTAACTGAGGGTCACTTGCAATATCAGTGTTGTGTCTAACTGTAAGCTTAAAGCTTTCAACCCACCAGCTTTTATGGTGTTGTTACGTCACTAACTGTAAGCTTGTCACATACAGTCTATGGTCACTCAAGAGTAACCTACAGTTAATTTAGCTGCTGGAGAAGAAAGATCAGGGGGGAGGGGGGGAGAGAGCTGTGGTTGATGGGCCATTAGTTGTGTAAATACACAGCTGAGAGCTGCCGTTTCATTCAGACTGTTTAAAAAACTGTAACAACGGACTATTTTTCAAGATCAAGATCCCTCCGCTACGCTTTGGGATCCTGATCTGCCGACGAGGCTCCATTAAAATATAAATATTTTTTGTGAATTACTGAGTTTAGGCACGTTAATAACGTTTTAATGAAGTTGAATACAGTGTATTCATATTTGTCAGTGATTTCATGTCAATTGTGTGTGTGTGTGTGTGTGTGTGTGTGTGTGTGTGTGTGTGTGTGTGTGTGTGTGTGTGTGTGTGTGTGTGTGTGTGTGTGTGTGTGTGTGTAGAGGTGTGTGTGGTTAAAACACTTTCATGAAGTGAAGGAGGTTTTCCTTCTATAAAGCAGCTGTGGGCAGCAGTGAGTGTCACGGACATGAATTCATAGATCAAGGCAGACTGGTGCACACACTCTCCTGTCCTGCCAGGCGACATGCCCGTTCTAAGCCGTGTCCCTCGCTCCTCACATCCCAAGCTGCATCCCCACAAAGTGTATTATGTTGTTACATCGTTTCAGATGTTATGTTTCAGTTGTGCTCTGTCTATGTTAAAAAGCCTCAGTCACCTTAATTCATTTAATAAAAACATCTCAGATCAGTAACACTCAAAGCTAAATATGCAATACCATGTTCAGCTATGTTACTATTTATAATGTTATTGTTGTTACATCAGAAGATGTACATATTGGAATGATTTCTTAACTTACAGTAGGCTATTTTTTACAATGTGTGTTGGAAGGATTTATGAAATTACTTTGAATATTGTCATTGTTGAAGGCTTTTAGAGAAGGGTGAACTATAAGCCTGAATTACATAACATTTTATACCTAAAAACATAAAAGCCACAATAAATAAATCACAATTATTCTAGTTATTTTTACCTCCCGTGTTGCTTTCAACCCACCAGCTTTTATGGTGTTGTTACGTCACTAACTGTAAACTTGTCACATACAGTCTATGGTCACTCAGATTAACCTACTGTTAATTTAGATGCTGGAGAAGAAAGATCAGGGGGGGAGGGGGGGAGAGAGCTGTGGTTGATGGGCCATTAGTTGTGTAAATACACAGCTGAAAGCTGCCGTTTCATTCAGACTGTTTAAAAAACGGTAACAACGGACTATTTTTCTTAGCGGATGCATGTGAATTTAAATCAATACATACAACTATTTTTTAAATCAATAAAAATATTTTCTAAATCCATAAAAGCATTTCAATTAATATTGGGAGTCATCTCGTTACTTTGTTGAGAATGTGGCCATGTAATAAGCGGAATAATTTGTTTCTTAGGGGAAAATAACACCCGTCATGCAGATCAGGATCTCTCCGCTATGCTTTGGGATCCTGATTGACCGACGAAGCTCCATTAAAATATAAATATTTTTAGTGAATTACTGAGCTTAGGCACGTTAATAACGTTTTAATGAAGTTGAATACAGTATATTCATATATGTCAGTGATTTCATGTCAGTTCGGCGAACATAAACATAAATGATCGTGGTGAAGATGA
>NC_136903.1:34392602-34407602 GCF_949606895.1 Notothenia rossii
GTAACAGGATGTACAAGACTGAATTGTGTAAAACCATGGCCTAACCCTGCAGGCGTCAAAAACAGTGGGCGAATCGCTGATCGCTGACAAAAAAAGTACGGCTACGTTCCTACGCATTACCCAAAGAGTCCAATAAAGGGAGGAGTCGTGTGGGTTAGAACTTGCTTTGTAAGGTCCCGTGATATTGAGCGTTTAGCACCAAATTGTAGTCTCAACATCCTTCTTTATGCCTTTGGGGCATTGGCTGTCACTGGTGCATTAAAAAATTAAGGATTGCAATGTGCTACTAACCAATGAGGCAAAGGCATATTTCTGGTCTTTTTCCTGAAGAAACACCAACACATCAGACAGGAGCATGGCCTGCACATCTGCAACACAAAGACACAAAGATGGTTTCAGCTGAGTCGACGAAAGACACTGTTTGTGGTCGAATAGGTAAAGACGATTTCTTTGACTATTCAACCCTCTGCTTTACAACTTTCCCCTGCAGAACAGAACATGTGTTTGAAGCTGCTCGCAGGCTGCAGACACCGTGTACCTTTGAGTCTCCCTGCAGTGTTCTTCAGCTGCAGAGCTCCGTCATGCAGCAGCTTCCTGCCTCTCATCAGGTCTTCTCTGGCAAACATCTGGCCGCTCTTCATCCTCATGATGGACTTACTGTCAGTGCGACTGGAGACAACAGAAAACAACGACATGTTTACTTTCCAACTTCACACTAGGGCTGGGTATCGTTAAGGTTTTAACGGTACTACTACTTTTATACCGCTTATCGATCCGTTACTTTAACGGTTCTCTTATCGGTTCTTTTGGAGAGAAAAACAAGGTAAACTAACTAAACAAATTGTGAACAAAACTAACATCGCTTTTTATTTAAATTAAATGAATAATATTTCACATCAAAAGAAACAGCAGTGTTTTAACAAATCATATTAAATAATATGATGACAGAATTGTAAACAGAATAGCTGAAATTTTAACAAAATAAAGAGTAACTCTGTTACCTCTAATCATTAACCCATGTTTGTATAATTGAGTTAACTCTGTGTGTTGCTGCTAGCATACATAACACCTGAAGTGGAAACGTTACTAGAAAGACAGTCGAACCCGGTGCATTCCTCCGTCTGAATGTGGTGCCCTTTGCTAAATGTTTAGACAAATTGCTCGTGTTACCGCCCTTACATGCTAAACTCTTATTGCACTTTTGGTAACGAGCATTGTCCACATCGAGACGGGTAAAGTTTAACCACACCTCGGAGCGCGTTCTCTCCGCCATCTCCTCCGTGTGTGTGTGTGTGTGTGTGTGTGTGTTGCTGCATGTGGCAGCTGCGTGTGTGTAAACTGCCCCGCCCCCTCGCACACAGACAGGAGAGAGATCTCTCGTCTGGATTGGAAAGATCGAAAATACTAAAAATAATCATTGACGCATTTTGCAGTCTTTTTGCATATTAGAAACGGAGTTGGCGACACTAAAACTGCAATATAATGTTTCAGTAGCAATAATACATATGACATATATTTTACATGTCTCCAGTACCGATAAAAAGACCGATAACGTCGGAGCTTAATTGTACCACGGTCTTTAATAATTCAGCCCCGGGGCCCGTTTAATACCGGGGCTCGGTACCCATCCCTACTTCACACTGAGTCACAAATAATTAAAAACATCAATGTACAAGAGATCCAGCTGCTTGACTCTGGAACTCTTGTTCACATGTCCACATCCAGAAAGGCGCCATTGGGCATTCCTCATGTCGGCTATTTAATACAGTATTCAATGTATCTTCATCCTCTTATTTTTGATTTGCAATTCATTGTGTGACTTTGTTTCAGTGTTCTTTCTTTGACCAGAAAATAGAAAAGCAACTGGAATTTTTTTCCCCTAAATGATACAATTATCAAAGGGGGCGGGCAGAATTCCACAATAACAAGTGTGCTTGAGAACTATTGTCACTTTGTTCTGTTGTTAATGCTTCAAGTTTGTATTAAGATGGTCAATTACAAAGCAAAACTTTTCTGTTTACTGGTTTAAGAACAAAAACATGATTTAGTTACTTTTACTTGTCTAAGAAAGAAAAACAATTGAAACAAAGGTTACTGGATTTTCTTTCATTACTATCTCTAAAATATGCAGCAGCTGACAGGAGGAAAATGTGATTAAAAAACGATTTTCACTCTGAACTCCATCAGGTTACGATTTGTTTTTGTTTATTTGGTTGATGCTCCGGAGCTTTTGATCACATTATCTTCATAGGCCCCCACTGAACTTCAGACTATAAACTGTGTGTTTTTTTGTTTGTTGTATTTCTGTGGTGGGCTCCGTCAGACCCTTTGGAACAGAAATTAGTATTGAATCAGTTTTCTAAAGTCACAGTGTGGACGGTTTACCTGTAGACTTCCTTCAGCCTCTGCTTCTTCCCGTGCTCGTTCACTTTGCTGTCCACAGCCGTGATGAGTTCCTTCACACAGCGCAGAGCTTCACACACACAGCTGTGGTCCTCATCAGAGTCTGTCAGAGCACAGAGGAACACATCGATCACACACTGGAGCACAGAGCAGGCAGTCACCCTGTCTCTGGGGGAATCACTGTTACAGTGCATTCCTTTGTATGCAGGACGTGTCTTCACTCGTACCTTTAGTGTGCTGCAGAATCCTCTGGATGAGGACGGGGTACTTGGTGATCCTCTGAGTGATCAACAAAATACACTCTGGAATACTGAGCCTCCGCACTATGCTGCTGCTCATCGTTTTCTGCACACACACACACAGAGGGAATTATTGTACCTCCACGTAACACCATGCAGATTAATTACATCTCTGTAATAACCCCTAAAATGTCCCAAAAAGACATGATATGTTTGGATTTGAGATGGGTGCTGACCTTGATGAAGCCTTGGAAGCGTTTATCTTTGGCGTGCAGGTCTTTGTAGAGATTAACCGCTTCACTGTGGCGACTGCAGAACTTCCCGTAGACTTTCTTCATACGATCAGCGCTGCAGCCTGAAAACTGGAGTGAAGAACACTTTCAGAATCCCCTCAGATGACAAATTCTCTTAATGTTCATTCATATTTCAGTGGATGATAACATGTGGCCATAACAATTCAATGTATTGATTGAATGATAGGACATTCAAACAAGAGGAAGACAAAGTTCAATTGAACTTGAAGAAAATAACTTCTAACCTCTGATGTCCCCCACTGGAGAAAGAAGGCAACAGTTCATGAAGACTCAAGTCCAACATGTGTATTATCATGGGGTTATTGTAGTTTGGGGACATAATGCACAACTTCTAGAGGCTGTCAGTATCATGACAACTTACATGAAGTGGTGCAAGAATAAGTCCTAAACCCAAAAATGAGTTTAAGCATTTAGATTTTAGCATTTTTTCAGGTTTTCTTGTCTTTTTTTTTAGGTTTTGGTTTGATTCCCGCAATACGGTCTCTGTCTATGGTTGATAAAAATGTAAGAAATGTTCTTTTTTTGTTCTACGAAATAAAAAAAAAGTAAAGCAAGTAAATACCCCACTGGTGAATGTCTGAAGCTTTTTTTGTATGTTCATAAAAGACGGTTGCTAACAAGTGAACATTAGCCGCCTTTAGCTTTGATGTGACGTGTCATGAGACTGTGATGTTGTTTGTTAATAGCATGACATTGTAAATTCTTCTGGCGATTGCATATATGCTTCAACTATTTTCCGTATTATTACAATATCCAATGAGAAAATCCCTTTGCTTTTAGTAGAGGGGGCCCTTGCGATAAACATTATCTCTAGAGCAGGAATAGTGTTACTCTTCTTCTCCTCTTGCTCACCTGGTTGAGCAGCACATCCCCGATGCTGCAGATCAGGAAGTTGCTGCTGCCCTCTCCCTCAGTGGACGAAGCCTTCTTCCTCTCTAGGAGCAGGGTGAGGAAATGTGTGTGCGTTTCCAACAGGTCATCCAAAACAGGGAAAATCTACAGAGAATGATGCACAGATTTTAATTCAAGTATTTTATTGATGACATCTTATTAATGAAGTGAATTGGTTAGCTTACGTCAGGAGCAGGGCTTCACCCCTACTGAAACCACCAGCTAAGCTACCATTGCCGCTCAACACATCCAACCTCCTTTGTCTCCAATGCTCCCTTTCCCTTCCTCTCATCCATCCCCCATTCTACCTCATCCGTACCCACATCCCTTCATCCCTTCATCTCTTCATCCCTTCATCACTTCATCACTTCTTCCCTTCATCACTTCATCCCTTACTATTTCCCTTCATCTCTCCCTCGCTATATTCATTCATCCCTCCAACCACCTCGTGACCCACTCAACCCTTGCCTCCCTTCCCTTCCCTTCCCTTCCCTTCCCTTCCCTTCCCTTCCCTTCCCTTCCCTTCCCTCCCTCCTTTCATCCCCTCAACCTCACAATCCCTCCCTCCCTTATCCCTTCGCCCTTTACTCCTTACACACCCTTCACCACTCACATTACAGTCAATATGTCCTGTAAATCAACATATTGTGGTGGTCCTTCCGGCGCAGACTGAAAACTCATCTCTTTCGACGACACTTCGAGCAATAGAATTTACTAACTAAGCACTTATATAGTAACAAAGGACTGGCTTATCTAAAGCCAGTTGAGTAGCACTTGAAATGTTCTAGCTCTATGAAACCTGATGTTCTTATATGATTCTGTTTTCTTCAAGTTTGTATCTTGGTGGTCGAATGCACTTATTGTAAGTCGCTTTGGATAACAGCGTCAACTAAATGTAATATAATGTAATGTAATGTCCTTGCTAGTGAAACTGTGTGACACTCAGCCGATCCTCACCTTGTCCAGAGTTGTATTGTCCAGCTGCAGGTCCTTGTGCAGGCCTTTGTAGTACACCTCCGACATGATCCTCAGAGTCCTCACATGGTGGAACTCTGTCTGGTACAGCTCTGTGGAGAGAAGATCCATATTATGTACACATACATGAACGGAGCATTGACACATACAGCTCTTCCTCTCTCTCTACCATAGATGACGTCTTGTTTCTTTATTTCATCTTTCTTCAACGTTTTCAAGAACTTCTTATCCATCGTTCCGCTCCAAGAATCAGCTTCTAGATCTTTGACGTCCCACTCAAATTCTCCCATCAGCTGACTGTCCATCATCTCAGTACCTACACAAGCGCACACAAATAATAAGAAGAGAGACCCTTCAGAGACACATTCTCCATTTTCTTTATACAGGTTATCAGTGTGTGTGTGTGTGAGAGAGAGAGAGAGAGAGAGAGAGAGAGAGAGAGAGAGAGAGAGAGAGTGTGTGTGTGTGTGTGTGTGTGTGTGTGTGTGTGTGTGTGTGTGTGTGTGTGTGTGTGTGTGTGTGTGTGTGTGTGTGTGTGTGTGTGTGTGTTTGTGTGTGTGTGTACCTTCATCAGTGAGGGACTCGGTGGAGGCGTTGACTTTGCTCCCCTTATGGAGCGAGTCGGTGGACTGGGACAGAGACTTCAGGCCCTTCAGTGGAACCTCAACATCGAGCCTATAAGGGACACAACAAAACATTCAAGTCTACAGCATGTACACAGGCTGCTTCACACAGGGAACAGAGAATGACCGACTGGGACCATACATACAATGTTTGATCGCTACAGAGGGAAGAAAGGAACAAATGAGGGTAAAAAACTCAGCTCTGTGCAGGGAGAAGTGGTCTTAGTGGTGACTTAAAGGAAGTCACTGAGGTAACAAGATGAGGGCTGTTCTACAGTTTGATGGAAAACCCAATACTGTGTTCTTGCAGTTCAAACATAACATTTAATACAAGTCCTATGATGAAATATCACGCATTGGGTTGTCAATGTTAATGTGTTATTGTTTGCGATTAATCTGAAACCCTTTAAAAAGAATTAACGCAAATGATTTATACTACCAAGAATGACCCAAACTTCCTCTGCTCATTTCAGCACGAATGAGGAAGCAGCACAAGAGACATGACGAAGAGCCATCACTACCTCAACTATAACTACCAGTGTGGTTGAATCAGAGGAAAGGCATTTTGCTGAAGCATGCTCCAGCTCCTTGGAGTTGCAGAGGAGTGTGAGATACAGTAGTAGACAGGGTCTCCACTGTAGGAACAGATAGAGCTGCAGTATGAGATGATACACCCTCACATTACACAGAGGGGGGTCACAGCGGCTCTCTGTGACAGCAGCTTTGTTTTGTGTCAGGAAATTATCGGACGTCATGCCAATAATTCAGAAATCACGTTACAATAAAGTTTAAAACTCCTTACCAGTTTGTCATGCATTTCTATATCTACACCACACAATAATTGCTTTTATCTCAAAATATAAGTGAATACTAGTATTTGAAACGTTTGATTATCACGGATTACTATCCCAATTACATAATTGTTGTATAAATTGGCAGCACTGTTACAGAGCCATGGTCAGTTGGAAATGATTATTTACGTATTGTTACGCGAATACGTAAAAACTGGTTTCAAACTTTTGTTAAAATAACAACAAATCTTTACTTCAGAAATTAGATGTAAATCTAGACAAATTATTCACAAAGAATTGTTTTTATTTTTATTGTCAAAGTTTTTCAATAACATATTTTCTGGGAATATACCATGTCTGGAATTGCAGGATAGAAAAATGTACAATTTAAGGCGGCTTTTGTTTACCCTGAATTACTGTTTATTTATAGAATAATTGTGTTATTAATTCTTAAGAAAGTGTTTAATTGTTAAATTTGTGTTTGGTTTAATGATGTTTAAAAAGAATGATCCTTTTTTTTATTTGTTTCACAATTGATTGTTAATGTGTGTTTGACTGAAAGTGTGTGGACCCCAGACAAGATAGCCAATACTAACAGTAGTGCGCTGTGTGTGTGTGTGTGTGTGTGTGTGTGTGTGTGTGTGTGTGTGTGTGTGTGTGTGTGTGTGTGTGTGTGTGTGTGTGTGTGTGTGTGGTTCTCACCCTGCTATGTTGCTGGTGGAGATGCTCTTGGACAGGTTGCTGTGCGGGTTGAAGATGCTGTTGTGTCTCCGTGGAAACAACGTGGGGAGCTGGTCATCAGGAGTGGTTGCCGTGGACCAGCGTTCCCGTGACGAAGACGAGGATGCAGATGATACAGATGATGCTGAAGATGTAGCTGCATACAAACATCAAAGTGGACTTACTATAGCAATAGTAGCGAGGAAATACAGATGTATAATGGACTGAGAAGGCTTTTTATTAACGGTTTAAAAGGTACTGGGCTCCTCCTAGGCTTGAAAAAAACGTACTCGACCCATATATGATTATTTCTCTACACGTTCAACAACAGCAGAGTGTATGTGTTCTTACATTTAGTCCTCAAGCTAACAGCTGACCCAGGAGCAGCTTCTGGCACTGGGGATGGCTGCTGGGACAAACACAGGACATCATGAGGTCAACTTTTTAGAATAGTTGAAGATAATTTGTCATACAAATAATTACGATTCATTATTTCAATGTCTATTCATTGATTTGACAGTCTGTATCTTTTCTTACGCTGATGAGTGCATGGATACTTTTAGAGAAGAAGCCGGTGAGTATCAGACCTACCTTTGTTCTGCTCTTTGTGCAGACAGACAGACTCTCTCTGCAGCATTTATGGACATGGGCTCCACAGTCTGTGAACAAGATCACATCACACACATTTTATAAAACATATACACACCAACCCTAATGTTTTATTCATGGCCTGTGATGATATGCTACTGTTGTGCTTTTAAAAAGACAGACATACACTGCAGTAAGTAACATTAGATAGGGCAGGATGTCCATCAGAACTGAACACTATACAATTAAGCTGGATGTAAATGTACAAGGCAGAAGAAGTTATTCTCTTTTTTCAGAAACACTGTAGGTCAGAAGGTGGCTGTCAATTTAGATCATTTGTGACAAAGCCGCCAGAGGAAAAAATAACACTGGGCAAACTTTCTCATCTTACATCTAAGTTTCCAACAAAGATTCTACAGTTGAAAAGTACACTCAAGTCTGTTTCTGATCAATAATGTACAGTAAAACAGTAGACTAAAACATGTTTCTGACAACATATAGGCAATAATTCCATCCTGATAAATATTGATCATTTCTGCCGCATAAAATCTTAAAATAAGTATCATTTCAAAGCATGAGTGTGGTTGGTTTTATGTTTGATCACTTTAGCTGAGGAGCAGTGACATCATAATGAACGAATCCCAGATAGTCAAAGAGTTGCAAGACGTTCACATCTAATTTTAGAATCACCAGGGTTGACAAGAGAAGGTGGAAAAGGACTGGAAGCATACATTAGTAACGTTTTCTTCACAGAAATTTTGATATTATAATACTTAGCATGCAACCTAATGTCAAAAAGAAGTTAAAGTTTAGTAACACAGAAAGGTAGTCCTATGACGAAAGTGAGTATTTTTACATAATGTCCTTTAAACTAACAGTATGTATTACATGTATGTCAATAATGTGTGTTACATAAGTTAATATGGCATATGAATAAAACTATATTTGGACGTGAGGTTAAAAAAACTCTTCAAAAGTAATTTACAGTAAAGGAAAGAGCCTGTTTGAGTTAAAAAATGATAAGGTGTTCAAAGTTATTTAGGATGTCTGGTTTTGTTAATGTGTGCTCACTATCCCCGATAATAAAACATAAATATGATCCTGAAGGTAGACTAACATCACAATGATTCAGAAAGGATCACATGTCAGCAGCTTCTGCTTTCTTCTTTCAGTTTGGAAATGAATGTGTTCTAAGTAATGCGACCGCTGATGAAAGGGAATGTGGGTCTGTACCGTGAGAAGAGAAGGGTTAGAGTGAAACTACCAAGGTAACGAGAGGAAGAGGAGGAATCAAGAGAGTTAGGCAGGAGAGATATGGAGATAAGATGATATTTGGAAAACCGGGGTGAATGGAAGAGGAAGGAGGGAGAGGAGGGGGGGGGGGGTCTTACTGTTGCACAGGAAGGTGTCTTTGCTGTGCAGAGGTTTGGAGCAGTGCAGACAGGAGGAGGGGGCACAGGGACTGACGGGGATGAAGAGGTGACCGTTAGTGCTCTTCTTCTCTTTCTCCTTACTCTCTTTCTCTCCTTTCTTCTCCTTCTCTTTCTCCTGGAAGCAATGAAACAGATGGATGTTCATACAGAGATCAACAGGTTATGTCCTATTGATTTCAGCAAGTCATAACGCCTCA
Organism: Notothenia rossii; assembly: GCF_949606895.1. Classification (NCBI taxonomy): domain Eukaryota; kingdom Metazoa; phylum Chordata; class Actinopteri; order Perciformes; family Nototheniidae; genus Notothenia; species Notothenia rossii. The sequence goes on from NC_136903.1 coordinate 34,401,777, forward strand.
GTAATTCACAACACAATATATATATATATAATATACTAACATACCCAGAGATACAACTTTATGTATTTTATTATAAACTGTATTATTGCCCAGCTGTAATACTCTATAACTGTATGTGCATAAGGGAAGGAAAGATGGCCGACCTCTCCCACCCTGAATATAAACAGACAGACAGACAGACAGATTTAGCTTACCCCATCAGGTCTGATTTCTCCTCTCCACCTCACAGAGCGATTAAACCTGTCACTCAACATGACTAACTGCTGTCTCCTACTCTCTCCTGCCTGTATGTCTCCTCTTTAATGCTCAGTGTGATTCCTTCTTGATAAAGTCATTACAAGCGGCTGCTGTCTGACTGCTTTTAAATCAGGAAGGGAGCTCTCACTCTCACTCTCACACACACGTCACTTGTTAGACGCTTTTATCCAAAGTGACTTACATACTCTATATACTGTGGGCAATCCCCCACAGGAGCCATTTGGGGTGAAGTGTCTCACAACGACATGCTGACTGCAGTGGGGTTTGAACCTGTGCCCCCCTGATCCGCACCATCCACTGCACCACACGCCTCCCACATACACACACACACACACACACACACACACACACACACACACACACACCCCCCCCCCCCCCCAAGTTCCCCTTGTGCAGGATCCTTGTCATCACGTCAGCCCATTGTAAAAAAAAGTCTCTAATGACAACAACTCAAAAACGTTATGATACGTCATTAGATTTATTATTATTTTAGTCCAGACACTTTTTGTTTTATTCTTTAAATGGGTTTTAACATGTTTTTAGCTCGCTTAATATTCTCTTCTCATTTACTGATTTGAATATTTATTTTCACTTCAGTTTGACTTAGTTTCACTTCTTGCTTTAGTCTGCTGGGAGGGTTTCAATACTATTTCATGAGATTCATTTAAATATACTGTATATATATTTAAATGGCTGAGAACCTGGTTGCATGGTGTGATGAACTGCATGTACTGACACATAGGTCTCTTTAAAAGAATGATGATGCTAACCAAGCATCCTGACCCAAGATGCTTTATTAGCTAACATGGTTTAGTGGTAGACTGGTGAAATGATCCCACTTTAATAAAGCTAGGAAATATTTCTAACTTCATTCAGATTTTTCTTTAGAATGAAAGTGTGTTCAAATGTATACTGTATATTTTATTTTGTCTTATCTATACATATTTATCTTTCTACTGTAAATATTAATATAATTAAGGTTTATGTTTATTTATTATTTTATATATATATATAACTTATGTGCAGTGTCTTTTAAAAATTCCGCCGTAACAAAACCATTTCCATATTTGGGATCAATAAAGCACATTAAATCTAATCTAATCTATTCTTAGATATAATACAATATCATATAATATTTTATAATTCATGAGAGATCATTGAATGAATTAAGTTGAATTCCAGAAAGTGACGCAGGTTCTGGTCCAGGCTCTCATCATCTCATCATCTCACGCCTAGACTACTGCAACTCCCTCCTGGCTGGTCTACCTGCATGTGCCATCCGACCTCTGCAGCTCATCCAGAATGCAGCTGCTCGTCTGGTCTTCATTCTTCCAAAATTCTCCCACACCACGCCGCTCCTCCGTTCCCTTCACTGGCTTCCAGTAACTGCTAGAATCCACTTCAAGACACTGGTACTTGCTTACCATGCTGTGAATGGATCTGGCCCTTCCTACATCCAGGACATGGTTAAACTGTACACCCCAGCACGTGCACTCCGCTCTGCATCAGCCAAACAGCTCGCTGCACCCGCACTGCGAGGGGGACCCAAGTTCCCATCAGCAAAAACACGTGGGTTTGCTATCCTGGCTCCAAAATGGTGGAATGAGCTCCCCATTGACATCAGGACAGCAGATAGCTTGCACATCTTCCGGCGCAGACTGAAAACTCATCTCTTTCGACTCCACTTCGAGCGATTGAATTGCTAACAAAGAACTGCTAACAGAGCACTTATATACTAATAAAGGACTGACTTATCTAAAGCCAGTTGAGTAGCACTTGAAATGTTTGGCTCTATGAAACCTGATGTACTTGATTCTGTTTTCTTCAAGGTTGTATCTTCTTGGTCGAATGCACTTATTGTAAGTCGCTTTGGATAAAAGCGTCAGCTAAATGCAATGTAATGAATGAAAAAGAAAATCTTTATTCTAATGGTGTGTGTGTGTGTGTGTGTGTGTGTGTGTGTGTGTGTGTGTGTGTGTGTGTGTGTGTATCGCATACATAATGATGAACATGTTAAGTCCCTATGGATAGACGCAGCAGCTAAATTACATGTGATGTCCCTTCATATCATCACAGCTGTAGTGTGAATAGTGTACGTGCACGGTCAAACATGTGCACGTGTGCGCCCCCCCCCGCAGTGACTCCATGTCCTCACCTTCCCTTTCTTGCTCATCTTGCTGCGGAGGTAGCTGAATGTGCGGCTGATTTTAGGGCCTCCTTTCCCCTCAAAGTCGCTGCGCAGGGGCCCCGGCTCATCCTCTGAAATACTGACACACACACACACACACACGTTTAATAAACATACCAGCAATTTAATTAATCACTTAATCTAATTTAATACTTTCTGCTTAACCAACATACAGCAATCTCTCTCAGTGAGGCAGCAGGGAGGGGAAATGTTTGTGGTTACATCAGGAAAAGAGCCAGAGACAGCTTAATGTTACATAATAAATATGTGACATGTATTAAAAAAAAAGTACTAAGTTATGATATCATAAAAAATATATAATAAAAAAAAAAAGTTACATAATAAAAAAAAAACACATCCTGTAACAGTTCTTAGGATTTAGCAGCCAGGTGTATATTACACAGTTATTAACGGCATCTATATATATTGCATATCTATTGCACATACAGTAGGTGGTTGGTATTTAACAGCAGTAAGTTACACAATTTACAAAATACACACCGTGTAACAGTTCTTAGGATTTAGCAGCCAGGTTAGAAAGCCATTACAGTTATTAACGGCATTTATATATTGCATAGTTTGTTGGTATTTAGCAGCAAGGGGTGATATAGTCTGTGTTGTGGTGTGTGGGGTGCGTTTAGATTTACAGTAATTATATTGTGTTTAAATTGTGTTACTGCACAATAATATGGGTTTCGGCATGCCATGCTTATGTAACACTATCGACTAGAGATCTATTACTGATGAGATGGAAATCATCAACGCTGCCTTCCCAAACTTTGTAGATCAAACACACTTTCAATCATTTACAGCTCGAAAAAACTGACATATACATTGCAAGGCTCTTCTAAAAAGCCTAAAAAGATGTTGGGTCTGTGTGAAAAAAATCACCTTCCCATATATCCCCAAATGCAATCTAAATGTCTCCTTAATTCACTTTTTGTGTTATTTTTGGTATTGTATTGAACTATTAGAACATGAAACGGTCACCCACAACCACTTTTTCAGTTCTGCCAATTTGTCCACGGCACATTTTTAAACAAAGGTAATTTAAAACGTTAGCTTTAAAGTTTTCAAATAGTGTGAAAGCATCACTTTTTTCATCAACAATCGGATAATTTGAGCGTTATTACCTGTACTCCAGTGAGCCGGAGTTGGGGCAGAAGGAGCTCCCGCCTACAGGAAGCAGAGAGGGACACACATGTGATCAACACAGCTGCCAATCCTTACACTGTACCAGGAATACATATATTATATCCTTTAATCGTATAAATGTATTTAAGTTATTTAGTTAGAACAGTGTACGGGAAGTTCTGGTGGGGGTGTGTGGTTTGAGGAACCAGGGAGGTCTGATCCAGGAAGTCCAGTCAGAGTTACAGATTAACCTGTTTTTAGCTTATGATAGAGAGTTTATGACACTAACAGACAGGGTTTTACTACTCTGGAGGATTTTTTATGAAGGCAATTATCTCTTGATTTGTCAAAAAGAGCAACAGGTAAACAGTAGTAATAAAGTGCCTATAACACAAGTTGATTGATTTCACAAGTGGATTATTTGTGTTGTTGAACGGACTCATTTTAGTGAATCATAAAGCTTCACATTTTTCCTTTTCTCATGTCAAATATATCAGCTCTGAAGAGAAAAGGTGAATAAGAATTGCAAAAACACCAGGCGACTAAATATATTTTTATCGAGGAACTGGAATTTATTCTAGCCCAAGAATGAATGGTAAAATAGAAAGTTGCAACAACAAATGGTGTATTTGATGTACATGCATTGGTCAGCAGGATATTCTCCACATAAAAACACCCCTTTATGAATTTTTGACTATAATTTAGGCTATAAACAGACTTCATGACGTCGCCAGGTTGGCGTCAACACAACACTTAGCTAAAGGCGGCTAATGTTGGAATGTTGGATGGTGACGTTTAGGATTCTCCATGCGAGCAACCGCCATTTTTATGACACATAAAAGCTTTCGACATACACCAGTGGGGAGTTAACTGACTGGAAAAAATGTCTCTTCCGCTTGTGTTAACCACAGACCTTGTTTCAGGCATCTAACCAAAAACCCGTTCAAATTTGTTTTGACTTCGAGACATGAGAAACCGTCAATGCTAAAACGCTAACTCATTTCCAGGTTTTAGGACTCATTCCTGCATCGCGTTATGGTGGTCTCTGCGTTGAACAGATCTGATACTGACCCTTATGGTAACTTGCTGGAACAGCAAGTGTACCCTGGTTCTTTCAAGCGGCAGTGATTCATTTGAATGCATTACCATCTAAATGAAAAGGAGTTTTGATACCAGTCACCTTAACATAACTAAAGGCAGTTAGAAGGTGTGTGAGACAGGTCAAATGGACAGAGGAGACACTCCTGTACTCGACAGTCATACAAACACTGATGCTTTCCGTGCGAACTGTAAAAGGACGATGGACTACAGGAAGCAGTGTCTCTTCTATCCATCTGATGGTTCCAGGGGGGTTGGACATGTTTCAGTGAGTTACAGGTGAAACCCCCAGGGGGAACACAGGACTACAGCCACATTCATCATACTTACTCCCTCTCTCCTCCTCCTCCTCATCACTGGAGGCTGAGCCAATAGAAAACAGGCGTCTATTTTGAGAGGGGTCTGCCTGCAGACCTCCACTCTCAGGACATTTCCGGAGCAGACCTCCACTCTCAGGACACCTCCACTGTCAGTACAGGAAGTGACGATTCTGACGAACACGTTTTTTTCCCCGCCCACCGAAGGACTCGTCTTATGGTTTTTGCAAATCAAGTAAGGTAAGGTGCGTGACCCGTTTGCACTATCCAAAACAATGATTTTTGTTTCGCGGACAAAACAATATTTATCGATATAATATATATATACTTGCAGAGCATATCATTTGCTTATCATAGGCCACCTATGCCGCTATTCTCTGATGCGTCTCAATATCATCAGCGGTAATAAAAAAAAAAGTTGATGCAGATGGAAAGCAATTTAATGCACTCATTTACCGAGACATGGGAAACTGAGCACAAGTTTGTGATAGCCGGTATGTGTGTGTGTGTGTGTGTGTGTGTGTGTGTGTGTGTGTGTGTGTGTGTGTGTGTGTGTGTGTGTGTGTGTGTGTGTGTGTGTGCCGATGTACAAGCATGTGTTTTTGTTACTGAACTAATTTCTTTAATAAATTGTGCAATAGTTTTACATTTGAATGTCTGCTTGCAATTCTTTTTCATAGCTTTCTGCTTTCACAGCTAGTTATACGTTATTACTAAAACCAATAATAATCGAATGCAGAGGCAATTGTGTAATGTGAAAAATATATATTTATATAGTCTTTTTACGTTGTTAGCTAAGTGTTTGTCAGTTCGGCTTTATTAAACGATTGT